>NC_056745.1:1362361374-1362661374 GCF_019279795.1 Protopterus annectens
GCACTTTTGTGTCAGTTCAGAGCTCTAATATTAAATAAGCAACAGATTACTTTAAAATTGCTATGCCATGGGATTTCAATGGCATATGAGTGGACTGACATAACTAAGCCTCTACAGTTTGTTTCCTGGCTGAAGTCTCACAAGTTAAAGGCTTGTAAGGCTCATGAAAGTATCACAGAAACATTTTTCAATGTGTAGCTGATCTCAGCTCTGTGACTAAATGCAGTTTCTACTGGCTATTACACAAGCCTTATATTAAATATCCTGACCCCCAACACCACATTGTACATACTTAATAGAGTCAGCTTTGCCGCATTTGCTTCAGCCGTACTTGGGGTGAGACTCATTTCAGTCTATTCCTCTTCTGCTCTTCTCTTCTCTTCTCTTCTCTTATCTTCCCTTCCCTTCCCTTCTCTTCTCTACCCTTCCCTTCCCTTCTCTTCCCTTCTCATCTCTTCTCTTCTCTTCTCTTCCCTTCTCTTCTCTTCTCTTCTCTTCTCTTCTCTTCTCTTCTCTTCTCTTCCCTTCCCTTCTCTTCCCTTCCCTTCTCTTCTCTTCCCTTCTCTTCTCTTCTCTTCTCTTCTCTTCTCTTCTCTTCTCTTCTCTTCCCTTCCCTTCTTTTCTCTTCTCTTCTCTTCCCTTCCCTTCCTTCTCTTCTCTTCTCTTCCTTCCCTTCTCTTCCCTTCCTTCCTTCCCTTCTCTTCTCTTCCTTCCCTTCTCTTCTCTTCTCTTCCTTCTCTTCTCTTCTCTTCTCTTCTCTTCCTTCTCTTCTTCTCTTCTCTTCTCTTCTCTTCCCTTCCCTTCCTTTCCCTTCCATTTCCTTCCCTTCTCTTCTCTTCCCTTCTTTTCTCTTCTCTTCCCTTCCCTTCCTTTCCCTTCCATTTCCTTCCCTTCTCTTCTCTTCCCTTCTTTTCTCTTCTCTTCTCTTCCCTTCCTTTCCCTTCCCTTCTCTTCTCTTCTCTTCTCATAACTGGCTGTCACCTGCCCATATTTCACAGTGTCATACCCCTATATGCTGTTAGTTCTATTCATATTTCTATTGCTGTTGACTTCCCCTCACTACCCTATATACCCTTCCTCTGACTTTAACTTACTTAGCCACATAATCTACACAATTTTCCATCCTCATACTTCACTTACAGAACACATAGCATCATCAATAGCTCAGGTACATACCTACATATTAGCATTTCATTTAACATAATTCACAATTTTTTTCTAGAGTCTGTATAGGAAATTGCCAGGTATGATACCTGGTGCCAAAGAATTTGCGTTTTAATTGTATTTGTAGTACATAGAGTGCAGTGTAAAGGACAACCTTGTTTTGCACCTCTGACATCAAGGAGGTATATAGCAAGTTTTATTATGCATGTCTTTCAGCTGATATGCTCTGGTCTTGTGTTAGAGCATTTAGAGCAGCCACTGCATAACAGCAGCAAAAAAGCAAAACAGCTTTTAAAAGTTGTAAAACACTTCTCAATGCGACACAAAAAAGACACAATTAACTATTTAACAGCTTTTAAAGCTGCTAGTCCATCAGATGTATGCTTCTGGCTGCTGTCTGTGTGGCAGCACTAAGCATATTACAGCATTCAAGGCTGTGAAATACTATACAGTTCTATTTTTTTCATAGCTACAAGTGCATTGGAGCAGCTGAAGCTTCATGTACTTCAAAGAATTAAGATTGGGTCTCTCTGATCACAACTTAGCAGTTAGAGGTTTTCAACATGAATGTCAAGATTAAACGGTCAAGCTTTACGCTCCAGGTGAATTTTTTGACATCTGTATCTTAAACATAAAACAACTTGTAGGGTAAGGAGCACAGTGATTATGCTCCAATATTTGGAAAAAGACAAACTGGTTAAGTGCCATGTTAGTGTGAGACCTGAACTTAACAATTGTTAAACACCCACTGCCTAAGTTGTTACGGTCAGGTCTTGCACTAGGCACTGTAATTTGTCACTACTATTTAGCAAATGACAGTGGGCAGAATAAAAGATTTGTTTCTGCCTACTGTCCATACTGATAGTGTATCCTCCCTTCCTGCTATAAACTTAAAGAGAGTTGCTAAAATAACTGGAAGTATATTCCACTGTATTTTTTGAAGGATACAAAGTCTGAAACTTAAATGTAGGTCATCATTTTATAACTTTAGTCCTAATTAATTAGTCCAAAAAACACAGACTTTATTAAGAATGGACCAGACATGCAAGGCAAAAATCTGGACTTTCTGCAAAACTTTGAACAGTAAAAATGCATGGAATATGAGTGTAAATGTTAGGAACTGTTTTACACTTCCTTTCTGATAGCACTTGCTAAGTGTTTTATGGCTTTGAAAGCCGGAAAAATAGTGGGTTTTTTTTGTTACTGTAACTTGCAGTACATGTCACAGATAAAGCTCCATGTACTACAAAGCATTATGATCGAGTCTCCAATTATAACCTACCATTATATCTTCATGATGTGGATGTCAAGATTCACCTCTTGAGCTTCACTCTCAAGGTGAATTTCTTGGTGTCCATGTCTCAAACACATAATCAGTCGGTTATGATCAGTGACCCAAGCATAATTCTCTATGTTATGATAGAGACCTGATCATAATCCTCTATGCAGCACAAGTTATCATATCTGGGGTTATATAACTGGTGTCCCAACTTGTGTCTATGATACTTTGGCAGCTGTTTTTGCTTTGACATGAATTCTGCAACATTTTTCTGAGAGTATATTCACACTGCCTGCAACTCAGTGACCAATTCATTGCTTATTCAAAATATGTTATATTCACAGTTTTACTTTCATTTTCATGGTCAAATTAAAGACCATCTTACTTTTTCATTCAACCTTTCAAATCAAACTGAGGTTATGACTAGAGCTAGAATATTTAAATAAGTAGTTTCTGTGTTTTATTTACCTTTTGTTATGATTAATAATAAATGCCAAGTAGCAGTTCTTTTTTTTCCTTTTGTATGCTGTGTTAATTCTGTGTTCCCATCAAGTGGCATTTTGTTGAATTTATCTGCATATTTATGTCTACCCAGTGTGCATTCATGAATACAAATGTTAAAATGTAATGGAATTCATTGATAGTAATTATTTAGTTATTTTATGTATTTAGTTATTTGTGTTTCTTTGTTAACTAGGCAGGTAGACAGGTCAATGACCTGTTTCAACCGCATCCTAGTCCACAAGGCAAACACAAACTTTACATAATCATGTGTGCAAGGTACAGACATATATTCACACACCCACACACACACACACACACACACACACACACACACACACACACACACACACACACGTATATAGAATATTACAGGAGGTCAGTACTGGTTAACTAATTCAGCTGATCACACTGTTTACTGATTTACTCCTGCAGCATTAGGTGTGCATGCTGCTTTTGGCATATTCTACTGTGTTTCAAAGGCAGACCACACAGTGCTTCTGTTACCCTGCATTATGATTGCAGTAATGAATCTGTGATAATTAGGGCGATGATTAACCAACTGAAATATGATAAAAAAATTTAACTGTACATGTAAGGCAAAAAGGGGCTTTACATGTCCAGCTGATTTTTTTCTTGCATTTAATTTCTGGGTGTGATCTCTAGGTAGTTATTGTCCAGCCTACTAATAGCTAGGAATGTGACACCTCATAAACTGACTGCCAACAGATGTTAACTACAAAGTGCAGAAAGGATGAAGAAAGACTGAAGGCAGATTGCATCAGTTCAAATGATGTATAATACAGCAGCAATTAAGGAAATAACAGAAGACAAAACAGCAGCAAAGAAAAACAATTGGAATCAGACCTGGGCCTTCATACCTCATTATCAAAAGCTAGGAAAATAATACAGCAAAGCAACAACAAAGGGCAGTGGGATACTGGAATATACAGGAAGAACGGACTAACTGAAAACAGGAAGTCATGCCCTCTTTATATCCAGTAAAAGTGCATCTTGAGTATCATACAGTTCTAGAGACCTTGTCTTCTCAGTGATATGTGTGTGACAGAAATATCCCAAAGAAGGGGACAATTATTTTCTTTATTTATCTATTTTGCTACCAGGAAAGTCTGGTTAAGTATGATAGCCATTTTCAGTGGAGGGCCAAGAAGAAGACCTCCAGAAAATTATTATATTAAACATTCAATACATAACTGCAGTATTTAGCAGCAGTTTTATATAGTATGAGTCTAAAGACATGCTTCTGGAGCATTTCTCCCTGGGCCTCCGCTGAAAACAGGATCTGTGGAACCTAGTCGGACTTTCCCGGTCAACAAATGTTAAATAAAAATAAAATAAAAAATGAGGACATGTTCAATACATGCACATAGCATTTATTAGCAACTTTTACACAGAATGTGTACTAATATGTTGAAATCATGCAGGTAGCTTTAGGCAGTATTTTCTGATTGTCTGAATAATGGTTTTCAGGCAAAGTTTAGAGATAAATGTGCAATAACATGATAGTCATCTATTTACGGAGAGAATTACACGGTTTAAAAATAGCAAGTGGGCAGTGATTAGATGAGAAACAGTAGCATAATATAATCCATTCGCATCAAAAATGTCAGTTGAGGAAAAAGTTTATGTGAAAATTATGCTTCATCTTCACCAAATGATATAAAAAGAGACCATAACTTAACATGAACAACCTTTAAGAAAAGAAACTGAGGGGATATGCTTTCAAGTGAACCAAGGAAATGTGCAGACTCCATGGGGAAACAGTGTTTTACTGTTCAATGTTCACTGTAGCATTGCAGCTAAAGACCTCATAGGAGGTCATCAGCTGAATTTTTTATCAAACCACTCAACAATATTGTTTTCAAATACTGTGAGGTATTGGAAGATTTTATGTATGCAGATAAGTTTTCCAGCTCTTCCCTACAGAGATAGTGAAGGTTTCACTCCAGTTAAACTTACTATTCCAGCTATAGCCAACCAGTTAGTCATTATTTTTCTCTATAGGTAGGTCTAAGAGTGTGAATTAGAAGTGATCATCTCATCATACAGACAATTGAATACCCATAATAGATAGCCCTGACAAGTCTGTAGTAAATGGTTTTAACTCCCTCAAGAGGTCTTCATAAGTAAGGTCATTAATTTATATTATTATTTTTGTAAAGTAGTTCTGGACACACTCAAGTATTTTTTTATGTTGCTCACATAATAGGAACAAAAAACAGAACCAAATCTACTAGTGGTCTTATCATTTTGTATATTTGAAGGAAAACAGTCTAGCATCTAGGTGGTGGTGCTGCGGTAGAGTTGTCGCCTCACAGTAAGATGTGTCCTGCTCGATTCTCAGCTAAAGCGTCTTCTGTGTGGAGACATGCATGAATGGGCGTACCTTCGTTGAAGGTTGTGTGTCAGAGCTGGCAACTCGGTACGTAAAAATCTACTGCCAATCATTAGCGGATCGGAGTTCCGCTGTGGCGACCCCTAACCGGGAAAAGACGAAAGATACAACATCTAGGTACATGTGGCAATTCTCATTATGCTATAGCATTCTTTGTTGTATCCATTCCAACCAAAGTTAATAGTTATTAAAACACCAAGGTCAGTATAATTATTACAATTACATAATAACTGATTACCTAACATATATGGGTATTCTTGGTTTACACTTCATACTAAGAAACTACCAACCAAAGTATTGTAATTAAAAGTTACCTTATTTTTAATTCTCCATAAATGGAGATCATCCAGACAGTTTTTGGAATAATTTTAATCAGAGCAGGAACTCACTACATAGGAAGTTTGGCTACTCAGATATCAGCTAATTTAGATAAGCAGCAATTCTTACCAACCTGTAGCATGGACATAGTGATGTAACAAATATGGACACAATAATGACCCCTGCAGTATGCCACTCAAGATTCTAAATTCTTCAGACAGATATTATTAAACCTTATTAGAGAGCATTTATATCAGCCATTTGGCCACCCATTTAATAATGTATCCATTACAGGCACTACCAAACAGGGTATTTACTACTGAGACATGATCGACAGTGTCAAAAGCTTTTATCATATCAAGGAAAACCACATCTATAGAAATTCCAGAGCTGAAGGACTTAGTTATCCAAACAAAAGTATATTCGGTTTGTAGAGTAAGATCTCCCCTTTGAAAAATCTGTGTTAGTTTATATCAAAATATGAGCTTGATCTAGAGTAATCTATCAACTGTAATAACATTTTGTTCAAATATTTTCTTCATTAAACATTAAATGCTGGACTTGCATACCCCTTGTGTAGAAGAATCACATGAGCTCACTTCCCGACTTATGGTACAAGTGACGTTTAAATATGTCCAAACTGGAGTTATTTAGTCTTTAATGCTCCATAAAATAAAATATTTATAACATCAGGTCCTGGAATAACATCTTTTTCGATTCTGCTACTATTTTTTTTAAGTTGGTCTCAGAGATAGTAGGACAGGAATCTAATGAATACTGGACTATAAGACAGTATTTTTATATGATAAGTTGCTAAAAATTTTGCCAAACACATGACAAAACAATCAACAACATCTTTGTTGTCAGTCACATTTCTATTGATATAATTTAGTGAAATGTAGAACAGACTTTATCAGTTGTTTCTCTAACATGCTCAGATTTTATATATTGAATTCATATTCATATTTTTCTCAGGCTTCCTTATAGATTTCCTTAAGTCAGAAACCCTTGATCATAGTTATATTTTAATTTGTTTCTATCTGTGGGGCGTTTGTTCATATTAGTCTAACATCTCCTTTTCCTTCTTGTCAGTCTCACTAAACATTTTTCCACCATGGTGAATTGTGCTTTATTTTTTAAGTTTTTTTTTCCTGAATGAAATGTAGGGGATTTCTAACTCACTCAATTTTAAGTAAAATATATCCCAATTTTCACTTATGCTTAAATTCCTTATTTTATAAAGTCATTTCCATCAACACAAATCATTATCAATGGCATATAATCGCCTACATAACACATTTTTTCTTAATGGTTATTTCAGTTGGATAAGGCAGTTTGTAAAATACTTTAAAAGTTACACAGTCTTCGTCAGAGTTTAGTGGAGGGGAAATTGCAGAGATCTCAACATTTAATTCTGACAAGTATAAGATGACATCCAGAATATTACTGGATCTTATCGGTTTATTTACTAATTGAATTAGGAATAGTGTATTTATGGGGTCTAAAATTGTGGTATTCTTTATATCAACTGATACAATGTATCCCATAAAATTCATGGGCAGTTTAAATAATCTGCATACAGGGTGTTAGGACTAGGCCACCATTTTATTACTTCTTCTAACATTACTTTTAAGTGCGTTGTGATTTATGGAAGTCTCTTTTTTTAAGAAATCAGTTAATACCAACATCATCTGAGGTAGAAATTATTTCAGATACTTGACTTATACAATTTAATCTTGTACACAGAAAAGTGGGCATAAACAGACATTCCCCATCTTTTGACCTCAACCTAACATAAAATATTTGAAAACCAGACACAGTGGTGCAGAGTTTTCAAAATACCAAGTTTCAGTAATTATAGTGACATTAATATTCTCCTCATTTAGTAACACAATTAAATCAAGAATTTTACCACTGAGACTACCAGTATTACCTAGTAGTAGCCTGGATGCAGCCCTACTTGGTACAAGAGTTATAGACTGATTAGTTCCAATTCTAGAAAAGAAACATTCCTCATGGTCTTTTCAAGCTTGTGACCAATTATTCTGTTGATGACTTAAATGGTATTTTTTTTTTGTACAGTAGGACTGTATTCTAAACATGTATTATCTTAGAAATGAAGGATAGAACTTTTTAGGTTTATTCCAACAATTTTTTCTCTACTCAGGAGTCCTATGGGGATCTGTTTAAGCCCCTTATTTTTTCATATTTCTTTTTTTTTCAATTATTTTTATTTGGTTTTAAAACAATAAATAAACAAGTCAATTATAAAACAAATGAATAAGTATTTATATAGGTCCACAGCTGATCAATACAGCAAAGTTTTACATATTAATAGCAATTGATATTTTTCAAGCAAGTCTTTAAGTTTAAGCCAATATTTATATGAATGTGTAATATTATAAGTTCTCTTATTTATAGTATGCAATTCACTACTGTAAACAATTTGTGCCATACTAATAGATTCAACACTGGAAGGAGTAATATTAATTTACCAATTTTTAGTAATACATTTTTGGCTATAGCAAGAATAGACAAAAGAAGAGGCACTTTGGTTTTCGGAATTATTTCAGGAATCAGAGCATTAAGTAAAACTAAAGATTTAGAACTATTACATGTATCTTACCATAGAGATTGAATAAAGTCAGTAACTTATTTCCAAAAAGGGGAGATGGCTTCAAAGTCATATACCATATGCATCCAATCAGCTATTATTTCAGATTCACATCTCCATCATTTAATTCTATTTGATTTATACATAATTGCAATTTTGTTAGGACTGACAAAAGCTCTGTGTAAGAATTTACAAGTGAAAATTTTCCAATATAATGAAGATGTAGTTTTATCTGTAGATTGTAATATTATTTTCTTGTGTTCTTCGGAGAAGTCTTCATTATCAATTTGTGTGGAGTAGTTCCAATAGGAATTGTATAAATATGTGAAATCTAACTTAAGAATTTTTATAAATTTGTGACAAATATGATTTATTTTTCATTGTATTATTACTGACATTTATTAAGAATTCCAATAATTTGGGCAACAATTTCTTATCTAGGTTAAATATCTTATTAATCTATCTTCACAGAGTCTCTAAATATTTGTAAAATTAACCAATTCTCAGAATCTTGATTGCATTTGGACCTTAACATTTCAACAGTATATATATATATATATATATATATATATATATATATATATATATATATGTGTGTGTGTGTGTGTGTGTGTGTGTGTGTGTGTGTGTGTGTGTGTGTGTACCATTTAAGAATTGATGCCAATAAATTAAGTTACTTTGCTGTTTTAATACTAGCATTTTGTTGAAGTTATGAGTTTCTAAGCAGTCGTTTGTATATGCAATTGGAAACATACAAAATATTAAGTCTTTATACAGTGGTTAGAATATGTGAACTTTTGGAAAGAAGAACTGTTGTTATTTAAATAGGGAATTTGAGAAGAGGGTGTAATTGTGTATGACCAATTAACTGAGGCAAAGGCCTTATCAAAATTGAGACAAATGATAAAAAGTTATTTTTTATTTTTATTTGCATAGTCTGCTAATGTATGAATTCTTATTATATTATCTTGTACTTGTCTATTTAAAATAAACCCAGTCTGATCATTGGTAATTAGTTCAGGTATAACTAGATTAATTCTGTTAGCTAAAATGGACATGAGCATCTTATAGTCCACATTTAAAAGTGATATAGGTCTGTATAATGAGCTCTTTGTAGGATCATTATCTTAACTTAAAATAGGTGATATAAGGGAATATTGCCATGATGGGGGACTTCAGCAGTTGTTTTTATTTCTCTATTGACCTTATCTAATATTTTAACTATATCATTTGGTAGTGTTTTATATAGTTCTGGTATAAGACCATCTAAGCCAGGCACTTTATTATTTTTAACTTTTTTATTTGATCTTTTATTTCTGTTAAATTGAATAGCTCATAATTTTTTATGCATTCACTTATTTTATTATTTATATTTTCCCTTAGAAAATTATCCACTGTATCATCATTATCCAGGCTATTTGTATTATTAGTTATATTTCCAGAACATATTTTAAACCCCTCAAGAATATTTTTAATATCTGTTTTTCATGTTTTTTTTTTATTATTTATATGCATTATAATTTATTTGATATGATTTAGTTTATAGTGATTTTCTTTTATCTAAGATCGACTTTATTCAAGCTTAAAGGGTTTACTGTATATACTTGAAGTTTTTTTTTCCAGGTTTATTGAAACTTTATGATTTAGAATTTCAACATATTTTGTATTTAAGTTTTTAAGTTCAGACTGACTGAAATGTCATTTGGTTTTATATTTAACTTTAGTGTGTCTATTTTGACCTGTACTGTCTTAAATTATTTGTCCCATTCTCTTGTTTTACTAATATACCAGCTTGTAACTCTTCAATTTAAGTAAGCATTTCGTGAATCCCACAGGACAGTGTCAGATACTTCACCATTCATGTTTATTTCTAGGATTTTTTTTTATCTCTTTAACATACCAATCCTTTAATCATTTTATTTTATTTTACTAATGTATGCTGGTAATCTCCTGTGATGTATTACATTGTCAGTTTTTTAAATGACATTAACAATTATAGCATTATGGTCTGCTAATGAACATGAAACTATTGAAACCTATCTGATATGTGATAAGAGATTGTTGAGACAAAAAAATTTATCAGTATCTGTTTGTGTTCCATATCTATATGAATAATGGGTAAATTGAAGTGAGTTTGTTTTCCTTAGCTCACGTATATACTTTAAATTATTTATATTTACAAAATGTATTAAGTGTTTGGCTGAAGATGTGATTATCAGCTTTCTATCTACAGTGGGATCTTTATCTGATAAAATATAATTAAAATCATCAGCCATTATGACTTCACCTTTCATGTAATAGGTTACAGTGTCTAAGTATTTTTTTACATCTTTAGCTACAACACCTGGAATCCAGAAAGAGTTTACCAAAGTAAATAGTTTTCTGCTCCACTCACTTATAACAATGTTTAATGTACCATTTTTATCAACATAGGTATATTTTAATTTAGGCATTACTGGTGAGTTCTTCCATAAAATGAGGCTGCCTCTTCTTTTTGCCTGAAAGCCAGAACCTGCTAGAACCAAATAATTCTTTAACAAAAGTGTATTTACATTTTTATTAAGTAAGTGTATTTCCAGTAGAAATACTATTTAAACTTTATGTAATTGCAAGTATTTAAACAGACTCCCTCTCTTTACTGGATTATTCAATCCATTAATATTAATAGATATGCATTTAAAATCAGACATTTATGTAAGAGAGGAAAAAAACACAGGTATAATGAAATCACATTTATGTACAGAATTTATTATATATTTATATATAACAATATGAAGTTTTCAGCTATGGACAAAACTTTTGAAACAAATAAAACTTTACCTAATGATATAACCCTAAAAAATTCTACCATGGGATAACATATTCCTAGTTTGTTGAAAAAGATGAATAAACTACCTCTCAAACTCTCCATTAGACTAATAAAACTTAGCTCATGCTTCTGATTCATATTAATATGTCTCATATTTTTAGTATGCATCATCTTTAAAAAGCCTGTCAGTGAGTTATTATGAATAAGAAAAGTCAAACAGGTGCTCAGAATCTTTATTATAAGTAGACCAAACTGAGAATCTTTATTATAAGTAGACTAAACTGAATATCTCTACAATCATCTTAGGAAGTAAGTTGTTATTTTCATATTTATTAATTTATAGGGCAGATGATCTATATTTTTCTATTTTATTTACTATGTGCAAAGTTGTTCATAAGATCATAAGTTTATAAATTAGCACTGGGCTACTTGCCCTTGTGGGCCATTCCAAGCCCAGACAATTACCCCATGTGGGAATGAAACCCTGCACCTTGTGCCTATAAAGTGATCACCATAACCACTATGGCAACCTCCCATCCTTGTCGACATATTTATATTCTTTAACTATAAACATATTTACTTATTCGATCTATTTATATTTCTGTTTGTGTACTATGTATTGTACTATTACTATATTCCTAGTGTTTATATTTTAACTATAATTCTAGTGTAGAATATCATATAAAAACATTTATATTTTACCCTTATATATTTGATACTCTTCAATCTAATACTACTGTTATAACCAGTCCTATTTTTTCCTTAAATGTTATCTCTAATAGTATCTGAACAAACATCTGAAAAAACTTTCCTTTAAGATTCAAACTTTCCATTATAAATTGTTCTGAGATATTACATTTTCTTATCATTAAAAAGAGACAATAACAGAGAAATACAATTCTGATTTTTTTTAGCAGAAGTGTCTTTGTACAGGCTAGTATATAAACTATCCTTTCAGTATACTGCAAGCATTCAGACCTATTTAATGATCTATCTAATAACTAACAGTGATTTAGAATGCAATTCACTGTCTTTTGTTTATTATCTAACTTGTATTCATTGACATCTTAGCATATGGTTCAAAATATTATGATTATTTACGTTTAGACAGGAAGAAGTAGCATGGACAGTTCTCAGAACTTCCTCAGCATCACAATAGTGCTCATGACTCTAATTAAGCTGCTTCAAGTGGGTCCTCATAACAAGTGCTTGCAAATGAACAGTTCAGCAGCTACAATTCACACAAAAACATTCATGGGTGAATCCAAGCCACCTCTACATTATATATTATTGGCTAAGGCTCTTGCCACCCCCATAGTGCCTTTTTTAGGCAAGGCTCAAATTCTAAACCTACCACCCTAGAAAACAAAAACGTGAAGAAACTAAGGGTAATGCTGCTCAATGCCAGAAGTCTAAATCTCAAATTGCACGCACTCGAGGCCCTTCTCAGTATGGAGAACATCGATGTCTGTGCTGTGACTGAAACCTGGTTCAAGGCTCCTGAGAGCACCCCGGCACTATCAGGTTTCATCTCATATCATGCGTTCCTGCCCCAAAACCCGGACCACACCACAAAAGGAGGGGGTGTATCCATATTCATCAAGGATACCCACACCTCCAGGTTGGTGGCTACGCACGAAGCATTGGAAACCATCCAGGTGCAATTAACCATAGGCAAAACTGCTCTACAATTTGTAGCATGCTACAGGCCACCCTCTCAAACTCAGGAAACCCACACAGCCTTCCTGAAGACACTGGAGGGTATAAATGTATCACCAAACACCATCATATTGCGTGACTTCAACTACCCGAATATAGACTGGGAACATTACTCAAGCCCAAACTTTCTAGCCCAAAGGTTCCTGGAGTTCATAAATTCAAATGCCATGGAACAACTAGTCACCGTCCCCACAAGAGGAGAAAATATACTAGATCTCATCATCACGAACATGGGGACAAAATGCTCCACACCGGAAGTATATCCCTCATTGGTGAGATCAGATCATAAACTAATCTCACTAGAAATCCACATCCCGCCCCCACCCCAAACAAAAAAGACCACAGTGAAGAACTTCTCTAAAGCAAACTTCACACTACTCAAGACAGGTGTGATATCCTTCAAGGCCCCTGAGCCAATGGAAACCACAACCCAAGCTGTGGAAGCCCTTACAAATGCCTTCTATGAACACCTTCAGGACTGCATGGATCAGGCAATCCCAAATAAAGCCAAGACTCTTTCCACCAAGGGCAAACATCCAGTCTGGTGGACCCCAGCCATAAACAAACTTTACAATAAGAGGAGAAAGCTATTACATGATAGAGCAAAATCCCAAAAAGGGAAGGCATCTTTGATCAGCACTAGCAAGAAACTATGATCCCTCATAAAATCATCCAAGGCCAACTTTGAGAGAAAAATTGCCATAGATTCAAAAGTCAATCATAAGGCCTTCTTCAGCTATGTCAGAAACCTGGGTGGAAACTCCCAGATATGCTCAGAATTAGTCCAAAATGATACAAAAATCACTGAACCCACAGACATTGCCAACATACTGGCAGACAGGTTCAGCGCAAACTTCACCCCCCTCTCCCCCCCAAAAGGAGCGATAACTATCCCAACTGAGAGTAGCCTCCCAGACATCTCAAATGCGCAGGTGAAAGCTGCTCTCTCTAAAGCTAAAAACACAGCATCAATGGGACTGGATGGGGTCCCCAGCTGTGTGCTACATGAACTCAATGAAGAACTAAACCCGCACATAAGGCAGCTGTTTAATCTTAGCCTCACCACAGGATATGTGCCCAAGGAGTGGCATACGGCAACTGTGGTCCCACTCCACAAAGGTGGTGCCTCTATGGACCCTGGTAATTACCGCCCCATAAGCTTAACAAGCCTGGTTTGCAAAGCTATGGAGAGGATCATAATGGAACTCATAAACAAGGACATAGGGGACTTGCAGACCTTGGACCCAACCCAGTTTGGCTTTGTCAAGGGCAGATCTTGCCTTTTGAACTTGGTCGACTTCTTTGAAACAGTCACCAAGGCCATTGATGAGAGAAAGGCAGTCCATACAGCCTACCTTGACTTTGCAAAAGCTTTCGACACAATACCCCACTCGGGTATTATAGAGAAACTTACCAGCTTAAATGTAAACCCATATGTCACAAGATGGGTTGCAAACTGGCTAAAGGACAGAACCCACAGGGTTAGAGTTGCTGGAGCCATGTCAGACTCCAAGCCGGTTACAAGTAGAGTCCCACAGGGCTCAGTCCTTGGCCCCCTATTGTTCAGCATCTACTTCTCAGAAGTACAGGCAAACATAGGAGGACTATGGCTGACAAAGTTTGCGGATGACTGCAAACTGGGTGCCATAGTGGATAGTACATCGGACACAGACATCCTTCAGAGGGGTCTCACGGAAACTGATAGCTGGTGCCAGAGCCATGGCCTGAAGTTAAACGCAAAAAAGTGTATAGTCATACCCTTCGGGAAAAACAAGGTAACCCCAAGCTACCATATAGGTGGCAACCCACTAAGCACAGAAGAGGTTATCAGGGACCTGGGGACCCAGGTTGACAGTGGCCTCTCGTTTAATGCTCACGTTGCTAAAGTGGTTCGAAAGACCTTCTCCATTGCCCACCTGATCATGAAGGGATTCACATCCAGATCAAGTGAGGTCATTGTTCCCCTGTACTCTTCACTTATCAGACCAATGATCGAGTACAATGCCCCATTCGGGATGTATCTCACCCGACACCTGCAGCAATTGGAGAGACACCAAAAGTTCCTCACCAAAAGGATAAAGGGACTCCAAAACCTGTCATATGCTGCCAGACTGAAGAAACTCCAACTCTATTCAGTTGCATACCATCTGCTCAGAGGTGACCTGTGCCTGACATACAAGGCCATGACCAACCGGAATTAATGGACATGCTCCACCTCAAAAAATCCAAATCCACCAAAACCACTAGAGCAAGAGACTTAAACCTTAGCATGGATATAAATAGGATGTGCTGGAGGGATAGATTTATCACCCAGAGACTCCCCATGCTGTGGAATAAAATCCCGGTCCATGTGAGGCAGAGCACCTCACTGGCTCTGTTCAAGAGAAATCTTGACCGGTGGATGGGAGATCGTAGGTTTACCCCGGGAATCATCTCTGTGTCACTACTGGACAGAGGCACAACAAACTAATGGGCACAGTATTTCTAACATAAGGGGTGGCGTAAGCCACATAACTTTGGGCTAGGCTTATAAATGCCCTAGGGCAGTTAGCCTAGTATAAACCTATGAACCTATGAACCTATATCAGTCCCTCAAACCCTTCCAAACCACTAAAACATTTTTTTGAAAAAACATTTCCAAGTAAAGAAATAACATTTAATGATTCAGTAAGTAGTATTTGTATGAAATGTTTAATATAAAGCAGATTGTCAGTTTTTAAAGGAGACATAACCTATAAACTTGCATTAAAAGAATGAGTTGTGTGATCCAGGTTTAACTTGTAAAAGTGTGAATGTTACTCTAATTATTTTAAAGCATTCCAATAATAACTTTTATATATGTAAGAAGCTATATTTGTATACTTTATTTATAACATAGCATAACTTTCTTGGGTGCTATTGCATGTCAAGTATACTATCAGTAGCAAGTATTCAGAACTATGTAATAACTAACAGTGGTTTAGAATGCAGTTCACTGCATTCTGCTTATTACATCTTAGCATATGATTCAAAATATTATGATTATTTACTTTTAGACAGGAAGAAGTAACCTGGACAGTTCTTATAATTTTCAGAATTCCTGCAGCATCACAAAAGTGCTCATGACTTTAAGTTGTTTCAAGCTAGTTTTCATGATAAGGGCTTGAAAATGAACAGTCCATCAGTTACAATTCACATAGAAATGCTTGCAAGTGAATCTGAGCCACCTCCACACCACATATCAATCCCCCAAAACCCCTACAAACCACTAAAAAAACAACAAAAACATTTTAAAGTATATTAACTACTAAAATGCTTTTGTGTTTAAATAAATAATATTTAATGATTCAGTTAGCATGTGTATAAGATGTTTACTATAAAGCCAAGTGTCATTTGTTAACAGAGACATAGCATATAAACATGCAGCAAAAGAATAAAAGTTATGTGTGATCCAGGTTTAACTTGTAAAACTGTGAATGATACTCACATTATTTGATATGATTTTAATAATAACTTTTATATATGTAAAAAGCTATATTTTTTATACTTTTTTTGTAACATAACATGTCTTTCCTGCAGCACACTACTGGACTATTTAAAGAATCCGGAATGTAACTTAACATGCCTCTTTAGTAGGGTTGCCAACTTTCCATGTTAAAAATTCCCCCCCACGCAGCCATTCTAGTGTCCCATTACTTGGCAATTTCTCCCCAGTTGCCATAAACACTGTTCAAAACTTTCAGTGTGCATATTGTCTTCTGCTTTGCTTCTACAATGATTACAGATATTCAGATTTAATTTAAAACTTTTATTTCAAATTTTATAGTGCAAAACAGATACATACTTGCTAAACACAGCAATACAGTCTCACAGTGAAAACAGACGTAGCATTAAAACTTCCCTGCCTTTGAAATTCACATTCACTGAAACAGCACTGAAAGCCACGTTCAAAGAAAATGCATCTGGCCAATGGCGGGCTAAGTTTATCTTTGGGCTGTTTTCATATCATAGGCCCCTTGCACACATTTTTAGGACCAGCAAAAGTTCCTAGATTCACCTTCCTGATTGTATTAAATTATAATATATAATAATTAAATTATATCCCTTGTATAATACAGCACCACTTGTTAGAGCATGTTTTAAATTTATACTTTTGAACATTTTTCCAGTAATCAATGAAATAAAACATATGAACCAATAATGACAAAACTGCCTGATTCAGAACATTTCAACCATAAAAGACCACTCAAACTTCTATCATTACACTCCACCAATATCAGTCAATATTCACAATCTCTGCAGAAGTAAAAGTTATCTGAATAATTCTACATTAGAGATCGGTAACTAATGAAAAGGTTGCCGCTAGCAAACAACTTTATATTTCAGTGTTTCATCTACAAATTCAGTGCCTGTTGCCCTTGAAGAATAAATTCCCCATTTACATTAAAAAATGGTAAGCTGGTAATCTGCCCTTCATCTTGACTTAAACAGTATTGAGGAACAAAGAAAAAAAAAAGTTAACAAAGAGCTATTTTCTAAAACACCTTTCAGAGTATCAGTGCACATAGTATGAAAAGACCAGTTTGATATTTCCTTGCATACAATGCTATTTGTTTTCTATCTCACATACAAACACACACTTTATCCAGTAAATTACAGAAATTAAACCTAAACCAGGAAAATAAACTGTTACTTCGTTATATGCCAGACAAAAGAAGACTATTAACTAATGAACCAAGGGACATCGGGCATGATAAGCATGAAGAAAAGTCTGGAAAAATGTCAGAAAACATTACTGTTAATGGTGTTTAACACATCTGCCTGTCAATACATACTGTGTGATCTTTAAACCTGCAAATATTTCAGACTATGTAACTATGAAAACAATAGGGGTAATAAAATAAACTCAAAAATGACATTTTCAGAATCTTAGAATTACTACTAGTCTGCTGCAAGCTGACTGGAATGTTAATGCAAGCCTGAAATTTAACTGCTAGCCACAAAACAAAAACAAGTGTTTAAGTGCCATCTAAAACAAAACAAAAGTAAAAGAAAAATCATATTATCTTTTATACATTTAAGTAAAGTATACATTAATATACACTTAAATCCAGCAGCAAGGATTTTTCTGACATATCTGAAATGTAGTTGGAATAGGGCATAAAACAATGGTGTATAACAGTCAAGCACATACCATTCAATTATCTCTGTATCACATCAGCAGTATGCAAATCATGAACATCAGAGATTAATTTAATATTTGGGGTCCTCCGTTGCTGTTAACCATAAGAAGCTATTGAAGAAGGTACCAGTCCCAAATGCAGTCCCCTTTTCTCAGGCTTCATTGTATACACACACACACACACACACACACACACACACACACACACACACACACACACACACACACAGACCTACCTCTCTCATTTGTCTGACTGTTCGTGGTGGTCTGCTGCATTCCAAACATCTTCTAGAGAGTGGAGACTGGAATTCAAATTCAAACCACTACGCGGAAGATGAAGACGTCACATAAAGAATGAGAATCTCAGCTTCTGTGTCTGTGCAATGGTGACTGGATGCAAAGGGTGTTCTTAAAGAAGAACACCCTTAAAAATTTTTTTTTTTTTTTTTTTGTTTTTAATTAAAAGAAAATATTTTATTTTTTACGGACAAGAAAAGGCAGTCTCTGTTTTCCAGACAGTGTCCCTTATTTCCGGACAGTCTGGAAGAATTCTGGATGGTTGACAACCCTACTCTTTAGTGTCATTTGTTACATCTTGTATTATATTTAACAGTACATTACTCAGCTATGCCAAGATATCAGAAAGTGTGCCACCTAACATAGGTTTCATCATAATAATGATCAACTTTTAATAAAAGGAATAGTTTAACCTTTTAAACTTTAAATGAGAATAAGTGGCTTTAATTTCATATATAGTTAAAATAATCAAAGTCTAACATTTTAAAAAGGGAATTAGTAACCATTTGAAGTACAGAAAAAAATAAAGAAATGATTTACCTTGTAAAAAGTAAAATTCAGCACCTGCTGATAAGTATTCAAGCACTTCTTTAAATTAATAAGAATTCATAACCATGAAATACATTGATTTTCATTTGTCCTTCAGTTTTTTACCATTTTTGTCTTTCATTAACCATCTCTTGTTGCATTTCTCTTCATAGAAATGGATAGATTCTAGTTCATTTCTTCTGTTTTTCTTCTAGGATTTCACTTTTATATATAAAGTCCATTGCATCTTCCAAAGTGTTACAAATCTTCTTTCCTTCTGGAAGGTCAATCCTTATTTTTCTGAAAAGAAGATTTGTACTTTAATACTGTTTTTCTTTAAGCCTTTAACAAGTGGCACACGTGCTTTTCTCTTTGACATCACTAATGTTGAATAGTCATTGTCAAATTTTATCGTATTTTCTTTAATTTTAACTGGATAATTACTCCATGCAGCTTTTAAGACTAAATCCTTATCTTGACTTGAGAAAAATCTTGCAATCATTGACCTTAGTGAAGGTGTTTTTTTTTTTTTTTTTTTTTAAGATGAGTTGGAAAGTGATCTATGGGCCCTTTTGATGCCAAAGGAAAAAGTTTCAGGCAGGTTCAAAGTTTTAGGCAGCCAGGTATGAAGGAACTGAATCATACTGTCTCCCTCTTCTTTTTCAGGAATCCCATTAATCCGGATGTTATTCCTTCAAGATCTGTTTTCTAAATCTTCTATTTTTCCTGAAATAAATTGTTTTGTTTCAGAAAAAAATCAGTGTCATTCTCATTTTCAAGTAATTTTCCATCAGAATCAGACATTGCCTCTTCTATACTTGAGATTTATGATGATTGTTGTTCAAGAGATTCACTCAGCACTTCAACTTGTTTTTTACATTTCTCTTTAAAATGGTCCATTTTGCTTTCTAATTTATCTATATTTTTAGATAACTCATGGATGTAACTTAGTATAGCGTGTATATCTTTTTTCATAGTACTGTCCTGTACACTGGGCTTAAAGTGACTCATTCTGAGACAATTAGCTCTTTCTAGTTTTCTTGAAAGGAAAAAACGATTAAAAGAGTTTCAAACTTGTTATTTTTACACTAAATCTTTCAGCAGATGTTCAACTATAAATCCATCATCTTTTGAAATGTTCTATTTCAGTTTTTCAGTAAAAATCCTGTCAGAGATGTTAAAATGAAGCAGAGATAAAACAAACAGTGCTGTTAACTGCTCACCATCATGGCCACATCTCCCTTTGTATTTCTTAATGACCTCTACTTAGACATTTCTTCTATGTCCCTTATTCTTTATGCTGATGACATTGTTCTACTGGAGTCAGCAAACCATACTATTCCCTATAAAACAATCTGCAAACTCGTTTTATTGATCTCTGTGGTTAACAAATAAAATAACGCTTTAGTACCAAAAGCAAAATGAATATAAAATAATAATGATACCCTAGGTCTATAATACACAATAACCTCCAGAGCCATAAAATAAAAAGAATTTTTATTAAAACAGTAAATGTTAAGTGCTTTCATCCCTTTTAACTATTTAAGGGAATTCATCAGAACAGTTAACAGAAAATACCACAAGTCAATTTCTGTTGTTAATTAATGCTTAATAATGTTAAAATAAGCTTTATACAACTCTTTCCTAAAAAACAGTTAAAAACTTTTCAAACACTATTTTGTTACTCAGTTAATGTAATGCTTAGAACTTCAAAGCTCTTTTCTTCAAAATGGGAAGTAAAGAAAGGTATTCATTTAACCCTGGGGGAAAAGGGAGTTTAACTTAACAATCTATTGAAATTCTTTTACTTCAATGTCTAATTCCCACCAACCACCCGTGACATTGATAGACACTACCTCCCAGATCCCAAACTGATTTTTTTTAAACCCTTAACATACTAAAGAATGTTTATACAAGGAATCGTTCATATTTGCCTTGGAAATGGCATATAAGTGTTCATATATTCTTTTTCTAAATAATCTTTCAGTTTTCCCCACATAGAAAATACCACATTAATCACAAATTGCAATATAAATCAAGCCATAGGTGGCACAATTTCTTTTACATAATCTAATGTGCCTAAAAATACCTTTAACTTCTACAGAATCAGCTTCTAAGACATAGGGACTTTGCTTACATGAACCACACATTCTAGTACCATTCAAGGCCTGTGGGGGTTCAATGTAAATTTGTTCAGAAATATTTTTGAAATTCCTTCCAGTTTTATGAACAAAAAGGGGTCTTTGCCCCAAAGGTTCCAGAACATCTGGATTCCCTTTAAAAATTGTACAATTTTTTTCCATAATATCCTTGACTTGCTTAGACCCAATCATACTATTAGAAAAATCTTTGTTGGAAGTAGTCTCAGCCTTTTTTCCAATTATTCCTGCAGTTTTGTCACCTAAGAAGGGTTTATACTTCTTTGCCCAGCCTGATAAAACTTCATCAAACACTTTCTGCAGCTTATTAATTGGGTAGCCTCTATTTTTAAACATTCCATTGATTTTAGCTATTTCTATTTTAAATACATCCACCTCAGAACACATCCTAGCAACTCGGATCACCTGTTCCTTAAAAATATTCTTTTTCACATGCTTAGGATGATTGCTATGAAAATCCAAATAATGATTGGAAAATGTTTCTTTTCTATAAATTCTGGATGAAAAACATCCCCTCACCTCATTCTTGTAGAGGGTAATGTCAAGATAATAAATAAAAACACTACTTGTGTTGGAAGTAAATTTGAAATATGTACAAATGTTGTTTAAATAATCTACAAAATAATCAGTTGTCTCAGTGGTATCATTCCACAAAATAAAAATGTTGTCCAAAAAACGATAATATGCTACCCAGTTCTTAGAATATGTGGAACAAAAGACATGCCTTTTCTCCCAGGCATAGAGAACTAAAATAGTGTAAATGGGTGCACAGATGTCACCCATAGCTACTCTGAAATTTGTTTGAAATATTCACCCTCAAAAATGTTAAGCAAAACATATTCCATAGCTGACATAACAAAATGAATGAATTCTTCATTAAACCTTGTAAGGCTCTGAATTGCTTCATAAAATAAGTCTAAGTCTTCTTTATGGGAATAGATGTAAATAAATCAACCACATCAATAGTAGAAAAAGAACAAGCTTCACTGTACCAATTCATATCTACCTTAGTTACAAAATCCCAAGAATCTTTCAGTAAATAGGGGCCAAGTCAATAAAGTTTTAAAAATTCTGTCGATAAACACCTCCAAAGAGTAAGTGGGGCTATTGTGAGCTGAAATAATAACCCCAAAAGGTGGCTGTTCTATGTCTTTATGTATTTTTGGAACACCAAAAGCCACTGGAATCAGGGGGTGCTCATTTCTTAAGAAATCAAAGGAATCTTCCAAAAAAATGTATTTTCCTATGAGCTATAAAGACTTCATTCTTTGAAGCGTCATAGTATCTGGTAGTGTCATGAAATAATAATAATAATAAAAGATTGTTAACATAATCCATCTTATCAGATATCACTATACCCCCACCCTTGTCCAGCTTTATGATTCTTAAGGTTTCATTCTTCCTTATTTCCTGCAATAAATTAAATTCATTCCTAGTAAAATTTAAAAAAATCTACTTTTGTTAGAAGCCAAAGCATGATGAAATGCTGATAAACAGGCTTTTTCATAAGCAGAAATAATAGTGTGCAAAAGGGGATTAAAACAGCTCTTCTTCTTCTTCTTCAGAGCCATGTCATGGCCAACCTTACCAGTTTTGTTGAGTTGTTCTTTAAACATCAGTTGAAAATGTAACTTTCTCATGAACAACTTGAATTCAGTTATAACATCCACAACCCCCACTTTGAAAGAGGGTACAAATTTAAATCTCTTCTTAAATAGTGTAAAGTGCATTTCATCTAATACCTTGTTTGTATAGCTGAAAATGTTTTTAAAATCCCTTCATAAGCTGTTAATATTTTATTATTTGAAATGTCATTCTGTAACTGTAAAATATGCATTTCTTCCAAGTTTTCCCCTCCCCCTGCCTGTGCCCCCTTTGGAGTATAGCCTTGGAGTAGAAAATTCAGGTTTTTCTTATTTTCAATTCTTTCTGATATTCTAAAGGGAGGGTAAAGGGTGTCATATTCCCTAGCAGCTTCATTAACATCATTCACAGTTGTATAGTCATTATACCGAACTTGGTCGTATCCTTCATTGGATACATGCTGCTCCCTATCTTTATGGTTCCCTTGATAAGATTCAGGCAGGGGATAAACTCTATTTTTACTATATTCATTTTCATCCCTAACTATTTCTTTCTGTTTACGTTCCAAACTATTTTTAACATTAAGTTCAACTTTCTTAAAAAGATTCTTGTATTTGTGCTTATTTGACTCAAACATTAAATATTCCAACAATACTGAATTCAATGTTTCCAAATCATCTAATAAACTTTTAATATGTGCTTTATTGATTTTTATAATAAAATAAAAGATATATGCTGAAAACCAAACTGATCAAACATCTCAATAAGTTCAATAGTCTCAGTTTTGTTTAAAACAAGTCCATTAGGAAACTTATAAATCCTTAGTCCCTTGGGCACTCGCTTATTTCTTAAACTTTCACTTAAATAAACATTGTCATATTGCAAGTTTTGTACCTTAAACAACTTTTTTCCAGTTCTGCCAAACTAGTCTGGAAAGATTTTGGTTCCTGTCTTTGCTGAACCTCAGTTTCAACAACTTGAAATGAAACCTCCCTTCAAATCCAGTGCATAAAGGTAGTATTTCCTGGAGTAAAAGGTGATTGTTCAGCCTCTCTAGGTGAACCCTGCCTTGCTGAGCCTTCACAAATTTGGCTGATGTCTAAAAACCCCCCTTGATTACCAAGTCTCAAACACAGTGGATTTATAACTTCCTTCCTTTGAACTGGCTCAAAGCATTGTGGGACTTGTAGTTTCTCCAGTGTCTGATCCAGGCTGGCAACATGCTGTGTTAAAAGTCCAATAAGCTGTGTTAATTCCCCATTCTGTGTCTGTGACTCAGGCACACATTCGATACTGGGCTCAACATTAACAATTCAACCACTGGGAAGCACACCACCTCTATTGACCCGCTCCATAAAAGTAAATTCAAGAACTCAGCACAAATAGGTGGTGATAAAGTAATAAATAAATGCACATTCTGACCCAAGCTGTGTAAAAAGACCCACAAAACGTTCTCAAAATCAAACAAATAAAATAACGCTTTAGTGAGTAACAAAAGCAAAATTACTTCAAAATAATATTGATTCCCTGGGTCTTTAATACACAATAAGCTCCAGAGCTGGAAAATAAAAAGAATCTTTATTAAAACAGTAAACGTTAAATGCTTTCATCCCTTTTAACTATTTAAGGGACTTCATCAGAACAGTTAACTACTAAATCCCAACCCTTATATACAGGAAGTACCACAAGTCAATTTCCTTTGTTAATTAATGTTTAACAATGTTAAAATAAGCTTTATACAACTCTTTCCTAAAAGCAGTTAAAAACTTTTCCAATCTTGTTACTCAATTAATATAATGCTTATAACTTCAAAGGTTTTTTTCAAATAAGGAATAAAGAAAGTTATTCATTTAACCCTGAGGGAGAAAGGGAGTTTAACTTAATCCATTGAAATTCTTTTACTTCTATGTCTAATCTATCATCAGAATGAATATGTCTGTGCATCAATAGGATCATAAGCCTCTTTAAAAATGTAAGATTTTTGTTTTAATTCAAAACCCTTCACAATGCTTTTATCCTAATGTTTTGACCTACAGAGGTCTCATATCTCATATAACTGCTTTAAAATTATAAATTAATTTAGGAACATAGAAATAATACTAAATAAGTGATCACAGGGGCCATAAGATGCCGAGCTATATACACCTTTAAGTAAACACACTTAAAAGTTCTTGACACCCTTTACTGCTACTTAATAGTGTCCCCCTCCCAAATCAAGCAGGGCTGTACACGACAACCCTGGTATAACTCTGTGTCTACCCATCCAGTTATCAAGACTAACCTTAAAGCAGACAAAGTAGCACTTTGCTTGACCTGTACTGGTAACTGATTCCAACACTGGGAATATGAGTGTTGTTTATTTGTTGGTGTAAATTGAGGTCCCTAGTACAAGTGTTTGTAGAGCCACTGGTTTTGTGAAGGAACTGGAGATAAAATAGGATTGGGTCTTTTATTTCTCAAAAAGAGAAACACAAGTCAGCTTGGAACAACTGGCGGGCTTTTGAGTAGAAGGAGAGTTGCGCTAATCCTTTTATATTCTAAAGCTGCTTGCTTGGACATATTAATTAATTTACTTTGATTATGGCATAGCAGTATAAATGATGATGTCATCAAGCTCAGGCTCATTCTGGTTTCTGGTATATAACCCCCTTTAGAAATAGAGTCAGTTTATATCAGATAGAATCATAACATATTTCCCAGAAAATAGTTTGCCCATTCAAGCTTACTATAACTTATGAAGCCATTTAGATGTTTTAACAGCTTTCTTTTAAAAGAACAATACATGGAACAGTGGTGCATGTAATTCTAAAGCAGCTAGAATACAAGCCTAGAATTGTGAGATCATGGAAGTTCAGAGTAGGCTTCACAGATGGCATATATAATATACAGCAAAGTAGAGCAAGAAATGTCAATAACAAGGTATCACACAACCATAAAACAAAATCTCAGCACCAAACCTATGCACAGGCAGAGCAATTGCCACAGGGCATTTGACCAACAGATCATGTAGGGATACATGTGTTTGGTTAGGGGGAGAACACGAAGGGTATATAAAGAATGTAAACTCACCTGTACAGATTCCACAGTATAGAAGCTAATTAGGCAAGTGAGAGGAACCTCAACAGATAAATGCATTCTGCCACCAAGTTGAATGGATCAGCCTTTCACAGAAAAGTAAGAACCATCTTTTGATAGATGCTTACTTATATAAAAATCAGTGGCAGCCATACAGACTTGTGCTGCATCTGTAATGCCACCAGCAAGTGTGGGGGGCTAAAGGATTACTCACAAGGCACACAGGACAAAGTTGTGTAGGCTAACAGACCAAACATGCTCTTAGCCTCATGAAATAATTAGAAGCTGAAATCTGGAACATCTGAAAGGAATAAGGCTGTACCATTTCATATATCCCCTGTAAGACTGTACAGATCCTGCCATCCTGAAAGACAATGAACCAACAGTCTTCCAAAAAGATGAGAACGTGAATCATAATAGCTGGATACCCTAACAACCATGAAGGGCATCAACTCCACTTTCTCCTGAGGGGATCCAGAGCAATGAAGTGAAAATAGAAGGCACCAGTGTGTTGCTCCTAATGACTGAAAGCAACCTTGCAGATCTTCAGCAGTCTATGCTGATTAAATGGATGGGACAGTTCTAATACCCATTATGCAGATACCTACAGTCCCCATATGACTACATTGCAGATGCACAAATCTAGGGACTGCTGTCCCTTGTAGTAAAAGATTCATAATAACAGACTTTGAAAGGATTGTAGCAAATAGTATAACATATGTATTCCCCACCACTGCCCACATCAGACTCTTTCACTTATCCAAGATACTTGTAGAATAAGATCCAACAATTTCAGCTCTCCATCAGATATGAGTCTAATTCTGTGCTTGTCTACAAGAAGAAGCAACCTTCCTGCTGAAGAAACATATGTTGGAATAGATGGCATACACAGCACATTTCCTGAAAAGGTAGTACCATTTGTAGAGTTCTACAGCAATAACAAGGTTTGAGGAAAGTCTAGAAGACATGACAAAGGGGCAGTCAGAAGACTGTGTTACCAACTCAACATTCAAAAGATTCATGAGTTCCTACCCACTTTTGATGTCAGGGCATCACAAGATCCAGAAAAAAAACTTGAATACTGGCACCAGATGCTAAGGTCATTACTTTCTAGGAAATGCATATCCATCATACCCTCCTCAGTGTTGTCCAAAAGGAGCACAACTGTGTGAATGATGTGAGAATGGCATTCAGGAAGAGTGATGGCAAAACAGGCTAAGTGTTTTTCCACAGTTTCAATATTCTGTCATGTCTGCATCTCTTCCATTGCAGTGGGATTCTCCACTCATCTTCTTTAATGCCATGAGTCTGTTTTCAGTATTGGGATTTAATCATGACACAACTAACTTGCATAAATGTAACCTTCTTATGACATAGGGCCATATTCTTGTTCTCATGTTTTCAACATTCACAATTTTATCACTCACATAATCAAACCGTTCCATTTTGATCACAGGAGATTTTTAGATTTTGTTTATCAATAGCTTTATCCACGTCTATTATACGTTTTCATTCAAGAACAGAAAATGGAGTTTTGCTTTAAGTAAAATTAGGCATCTCTTCTACTGATTTTATTCCAGTCCTTTTGGAAAGTATTCAGACTTTCTATTTAAGTGTGTCTGCCTGTTTGTCATATGTCCTGTGGTCATCAAATCCAGAGAATGAATTCCTTTTTCTGACTTCTCAGTGTTTAGATGCATCTCCTACATGGTGACTCGCTGAATTCTCAAGTGAGCCCACAGGAGAATAGCCTTGTAACCCTCAACAAATTCCAGTATTTCACATGATTGTTATCTTGTTACCAACCATATTACTCCAGAAATTCTGTCTACCTACAGGTAAGGATGTAGTATGTAGTCACTAGAAATTAATTTGACATATATAATGATAATGACATCAACCTACTTTGGTAAGATCAAACACTTCATGGCAGACATCCTCCTAGCAAAATGCTTTTTTTTCTTTCCAATCTACATAACTGACTACTACTGTACACAGAGAGAGAGCCACACTACTCAATTATTGGTTGAATTAAGGTTTTATTAAGAGGAAGTAAAACAACTAGTCCCTACTAATGTCAGTTCTAAAACACTTATTTCAAAATAACACCTCCTTACAGCCGCCATCAAAACAGAGTGTAAACAGAGCTTGTTATTAAATTTAACCCCTAAATCTCTTGTAACCTTCACCTCCTTAATACATTAATTTTTCATGGCATAAGGGTAACATTATCAACAACAAGTAATCTAAACAAAAAAAGCCGTAGAGCGGAAAGCAGTACTTTTCCAAATCCAAACCACGAAAGTGACACCAACAACGTTGTTGGTGTCACTTTCGTGGTTTGGATTTGGAAAAGTACTGCTTTCCGCTCTACGGCTTTTTTTGTTTAGATTACTTGGTTGCTAGTGAAAGCCGCACCTTCTTGGTTTTCTGTGTGACATTATCAACAACAAAGTGCATAATACAGGTCTCACATTTGTTACATTTCCAGTAATAAATATAGATTGTCCAAATAAGTCTGTACACAAAACTGATCAGATACACCTGATATTATAGAGCAAATCAGCATCATCCACATAGTTGCTCAGCCAGATCTTTCTATCATCACAAAATCTGGTCATAAGAGTACCAAAAGCATAGGACCAAACACAGAGCCCAGTGAAACATCTGTGCTAATCATCTTCTCTTCTGGTAGAGAACACCCAAACTTAACTCTACATTTCTGACCCATCAACCAGTTTTTTTATCCACCTAATCATATGATGTGACATAGTATCAAAATCCTTGGATAAACCCAAATATAACCTTGGACAAATCCAAATATAACCTTGGACAAATCCAAATATATATATATATATAAAATATCCACAGCTAAACCACATCTAGTGTCTTACACAGATAACATAAAAGATAGTAAACTAATGCTAATTGAACTACTAGCAAATAATCCATGCTGCATAATATCCTGACTGTCACTCAATATACCAGTAATATATTCAGATATCACCCTCTCAAAACACTTTCCTATAACACATGTGAAACTAATAAGTCAATGCTTCTCTACTTTAAAAGGATCTCCTTCTTTGGGTAGTGGAACAACATGTGACAGTTTCTAAATACCAGGAACATATCAGGTGTCCAAAGATTTCTGAAAAAGATAATCCAGGCATGAAGAAATAACTTAATTTATACCCAACAAAAAATTCCTTAATACCATTAGGTCCAGCTACTAAGCTTGACTTGATTATCCTCTGAGACCAACACTTAACATAAAAAGAAGAGGATAATCTCCATTAACCATTACGGAACTACTGTCATTAATCAACAACTTATCTCCACAACCAGATTGAGACAGTAGCATATTTACCAAAATACCAGAATCAGTCTCCAAACTACTACCAAATCTTACAGTAATACAAGAACTAGATTCACTTTTATACCATCTTTATTTATTTATTTATTTATTCATTTATTTAATTATTGACATTTGATTACCAGGAAAGTCTGATTGGATAAAAGCCGAGGTCCGGGTATAAAAGCTCCAAAATTATTCACAATATTTTTGTCAGAGTCTGTTCATAATTCCATTTTACATCCCTTACCATTTTCCTAAATATGTAATTAGCATTCCTATAATTTTTCATATTCTTCCTCCCAGGAAATTTTATTTTTTTCTTTCCAAAGATTTCTAGTCCTAGCACACAAATTTAAACAAAATAGATACCCTATGGGCCAAAGGCACAAATTCTTTAATTAAGCAATATAAGAATCTATAGTTACCCTAAGGCACAGACATATACCAAAGAAGTTTTAGTCCTTGAACATTAATAAATGGGAACATTGGGGCATGAATGGCTTAGCTTAAAAAAGCCATAAGGCCTTTAGCCCAGAAACCTCCTATGATCCTATGAAAAAATATCTCAGCTCACCCCTACATTGCTTGTACAGACTGTACCATTCCAGTCTCGCTCTGAAATTGCCTTCTTAACATTGTTGTAATCGGCTCCATAAAAGCCCACCTACACCCATTATCATTCATAGTTTTAATAGTTTCTTCATACCATAAATTCAAGAACACAAGACTGATCAGAACTACTTATTTAGGGCAACTTTCATTAATATGACTCAAGTTACTAACCCAAACTATGTCCAGGATGTCATTTCCCCTCATAGAAAATGATACAATCTGAGAGCAGTCATATTCTCTGTTTGTATTAACCAACTCACTAACCATACCATTATTATAGCCATAATCCTGCCAATTAACAAATAGAACAGTTAGATCACCTGCAATGACATCAAAATGGTTTGCAAAATATGATGTGATTGCATTACTAAACTCACCCAGTTCCTATCGATTCTGGTTAGGTAGTGTATTAAAAAGGCCAGTTTTGTGCACATTAGACCAAATGTATTTTCACTGATATAATTTCAAAACAACTATCCTTATCAAAAATACTAGAAACTAAACTAGGTTCATAGTACTAAATTAGCTGTCTTTGTAGGCCATTTTAAGCCTAGCCAATTTTCTTCAGTGGTAAGAATCAAACCCTGTAGCTTGTGTCTTTGAAGTAAATACCTTAACCATTTTGCCAGCCCCCCCCCCCCAGTGATATTTGTCTGAGCCTAATTCTCCTGTAGTATAAATTCTTAACCTCTGTGGATCCATTACATGGGTCCAGTTCACACACAGTATCCATAAATTCCTTCAAAGCTCTGTCCCTGTCTCTATTAAGCAAGACAATATAAAGCTTGGATATCTTAACATTATTTGTTAACCACCCTTTTTGACCAAAGTGTTGGTCTTAAATAATATCCACAAATGGTATACATTTCAGCTTATGTCTTAAGGGAGATCACATGATCATATGATAAAATATTCTATTAATGACTACTTCCAGTGCTCTTTATTTGTCAGCCTCCAAGTGAGTTGCAAGAGTTGAAAAGAAGCAACAACACTATTCCATTGTTGATCACCTGTGCAGTGTCATCTAGAGAATGTATCTCCTTCTGGTCCCACACTTCAGCCTTGAGCAAGTGTCCACTCACCAACAGTACAGGGCATGTCCATAATAGAATAAAAGAACCTGAAAGGGTGGAGGCTGGAACCAATGATGCAAAGCCTTCAAAGTGTTCCAGTTCTCACTTAATTGGTGGTACCTTTCAGAGCTTTTCATCAACCTTTCTCATACCTCATAAGAGCCCATGGCATTTCTGCTTGTCACAACAAAGCTTCTATTTTTACCCAAACTGGCAATTTGTCTATATCACAGTTCACTGGTTTTATAACAGCAAATTCCACACTATACATTCATCAGTCTGGAACACCCATCTCTAAAGCTTTGAAAGGTAATCTAAGTACTCACACCTTAAATCAGTCGCTGTGATTGTTCCACAAAAAAATTATTGTATTATCTTCTTATGCCAAAGGTTAGTCTGGGTGCCAGGGATATGACTATATAAAAAATAAAGCAAGGGAGCTACAGACCTTTTACCAAGAGATATCCATTCCATAAGCTGCAAATTCAATTTGAACCATGTATGCACATATAAAAAAATGCTTTTTTCCATATCATCTCCAGGTTACGATGGACCATTTGAGCAGGTCAGAATGTAAAATGATTCCCAAATATTTTCAGCAACTGTTATAGCACCCAAAAAGACACAGCACGTGTGACCTTATTGACTGCAGAAAGTTCTGTCCCAATCATATTTAGCAGTAGACCAGATAAGTCAGTAAAGGCCTGTAGCAAACTGAGTAAGACCTGTATATCTTCCACAGGTTTCTGGGACTGTACTACTCCATATTCCATGAAGAACCTGGCATTGGTTTCAATTCCTATTAAGTCTCATTCCTTAAATCACCCTGATGTGTTAAAAAGGACAATTGAAGGGGCTCCACATCCAACAAGAATAAGGCTAAGGACAGATGGAATCTTTGATGTGTTCGCTGCTGAAGGGGGAAGGGGAGGATGGTACAATACTATTAGTTAACACTGACATGGGGGCTTGGTATAAGGCATGGATAGAATTAATGAAAGCATCCACTTTTTTAACTACCTAAAACAAAAATGGAAACACCACCACCCTACCCTCTTGTCTCACCTTATATGACCATTGCGTACATTTGAAATGGAAACTACTTATCCAAGACCACGTAAACTCCTTAAGAATAATCCAGGAGAAAGTTATCACATTAAGCAGATTTCCATAAAAAACAGCTACTGGAAAATGTGCCTTCTCCCAACTAGGCCCGGAATTATAGAACAGACTCCCACCTGAAATTTAGGGTTCTGGAATCTGTCACTGAGTTCAAAAAGGCCTTCCCTGAATACTTGCAAAATGAAACTGAGTTTAAGTGCTTTGCAGACAATGGTAAACCTCATTATTTGCTATCAAACAGCATACTACCTACACCAAGACAGTTACTGATTGTCGAATGTTGAATTCTACAACATGCTACTTACAACATAACAGACTTTCCCCAATTGTTATCTTAAATATCTTTTTGCATGTTTCCTGAAATTCTGAAATTCAAAATCGACTTTTAAGTACATATTGTAAATACTGAAAACAACTTTGGGTATACTGTTAACTCAATCTCTGCAATGTTTCTGTGTGCAGAAGAGTCGGGAACAATTATAAAGATCTAAAAAAGCATATCTTTGTTTAGGTCTATATTATGTAATCGACTGCTTAGCTTGTCGAACACCTAAACGTCAACAGCTAAGGGTCGAAAACTTAAGAATCTCGAACGGCCAGGAAAGCAAAATCTTTCATCGGGAAAGAATTTGCTTGGCCATTATCGGGAAATTGCCCTTTCCCCAATGTAGAGTGATCTCAGATTTGGTATAGTTAGTTAGGAGGGGTGTAGGGGGCACAGCCCCCCACATCGAGGTTTGTGGGGGCAAAGCCCCACACTGTTTTACCGCTTGGAAGTTTATGTTAGTGTGGCATGGCCAAGCAAATTCTTTCCCGATGAAAGAATTCACTTACTTGCCCATTCAAGATTCTAAGTTTTCGACCCTTAGTTGTCAACATTTAGGCGTTCGACAAACTAAGCAATCGATTACATAATATAGACTCAGTTTGTTCTAAAACCATTTAAAAATTTGATTTTTCATTTGTTCTTATGTATTGTATGCATCTTGAATATCCATGCTAATTGCTTTTGTCTCTATGCATTCAAGCTGTGGCTGAAAAAGGTCTTTTGACCATCCTACCTTACCAATTTGTAAATAGTACATAAATAAATTAATAAATACAGGTCACATCCACTTAGTTAGAGTTTCTCAGTATGTAACGTCCATCCCTCAATAATCTCTGTAGTATTAACATGCAACTTACTATTCCTGCTAAACACAGCCTAGAGTTTTTCATTTAGATCAGTCAATATGGATTTCATGAGTAAGTTTAAGCAAAAGACATTAGTATTGCAGCCTTGAGACTTTTATGTTTTGTTTTGCAATTTTTTTTCAGGAGTCTTCTATGTGGAAAGATGTTTATTGCTTTTGTGATTAGATGTTACCACTTTGGTTATATGAACTGTAGCTGCAGTTCACATTTTGTTATATTAGCAACAGAGTTATTGTAGGAAAACATTCTCCATTTAAGGGCATTTGTTCATAGGTTCATAGGTAAGTTCTAGGCTATTGGCCCTAGGGCCTATATAAGCCTATCCAAAAAGGTACCCTGGCTTTCGCCACCCAAGAAAATTATTTTCCTGTGCCCCTGTCAAGCAGAGCCACAGAGGTGATCCCTGGGGTGAATTTCCTATTTCCCATCCAATCATCAAGATTTTTCTTGAAGAGTGCTAATGAGGAGCTTTGTTTGATATAGATAGGTAGTTTGTTCCAGAGTATGGGAAGTCTCTGGGACAGTAATCTATCCCTCCAACATGTTCTGTTTAGTGTAGTGACAAGGTTTAGATCCCTAGAGCGTGTAGCTCGGAGGGATTGGGATTTCTTTAAGTGGAGCATGTCCAACAGCTCTGGGTTTGACATATCTTTGTATGTTAGGCAGAGATTGCCTCTGAGTAGGTGATATGCGACGGAGTAAAGATGGAGTTTTTTGAGATGGTCTGCTTAGGGCATCTGTTTGAGGCTGGTAATCCTCTTTGTGAGGTATTTCTGTGGCCTTTACAGTTGTGGATGTCTTGTGAGGTACATACCAAAAGGGGCATTGTACTCTATAATGGGTCTAATGAGTGATGAGTAGAGGGGAACAATGACCTATTTTTCCTGGATGAGAAACCTTTTGTGATGAGGTGCACCATGTAGAAGGATTTCCTGACTACTGTGGCGATGTGATTATCAAAGTCGAGACTACTGTCCACCTGTGTCCCAAGGTCTCTTATCACACTTTTGGTGTTAAGTAGACTACCACCTATGTGGTAGCTCATGGGTTTAGAGTTTTTACCAAAGGGGATGACAATGCACATTTTGGCATTGAGTTTGAGGCCATGACTTTGACACCAGGCATCTGTCGTAGTGAGGCCCTTTTGTAGGATGTCCACGTTGTTAGGAGTTTTGATTATGGCTCCTAGTTTGCAGTCATCTGTGAAATTTGTTAGCCAAAGATCATCTGTGTTAGCCTGTACTTCAGAAAAGTAGATACCAAACAGGAGAGGACCCAGGACAGAACCCTGTGGTACTACACTTGTCACTAGTCTGAAGTCGGATTTGGAGTCTGCTGCTTTCACAGTGTGGGTTCTGTCAGTGAGCCAGTTAGCAAACTATTTTGTGACATAGGGATTTAAACCTAGTTTAGTGAGTTTATCTATAATTCCAGCATGGGGGATGGTGTCAAAAGCCTTGGCGAGATCTAGATAGGCTGTGTGAACCACCTTACCCTCATCTACGGCATTGGTGACTGCTTCAAAGAAGTCTATCAGGTTTAGAAGACATGATCTGCCTTTTACAAATCTGAACTGGGCAGGGTCCAGAGTTTGGAGATTACCTATGTCTTTGTTTATAAGTTCCATGATGATACACTCCATGGCCTTACAGACCAGGCTCATTAGGTTACTGAGGCAGTAGTTCCCGAGTCTGTGGTGGCTCCCCTTTGTGGAGTGGGATAACCATCGCCGTGTGCCATTCAGTGGGCACAAAGGCTGAAGTGAGACTATGATTAAACATGGTGTTTAGGTGGAGTGCCAGTTCATTCTGCAGTTCATGTAGAACGCAGCCTGGAATGTTATCAGGTCCCATGGATGCTGTGTTCTTGGCTTTGGAGAGTGTGGTTTTTACCTGTGCAGCCGTGATTACAGGAACTTTGCATTCTTCCGGTATAGAGATGGGCCCTTTAGGGGTGAGAGGGGGGGTAAAGTTAGCACTGAACCTATCTGCCAGGATGTTGGCAATATCATTTGGTTCTGTATATTTAGTGCCATTGTGCTGTAACTCAGAGCAGATCTGAGTGTTGCCATTGAGATTCTTGACATAGCTATAGAATGCTTTGTGGTTGTCTTTAGAATCAGTGGTGATTTTGCTTTCATAACTAGCTTTGGAGGATTTTATGAGGGATCTCAGCTTCTTACTGAGGCTGACCAGGGAGTTCCACCAATCATGGGATTTTACTCTTTTTTGCAACAGTTTCTTTCTTCTGTTGTAGAGTTTGTTTATGGCAGGGGACCACCAGATTGGCTTCCGTTTTTTGGAGGATAGCATCTTGGTTCTGTTAGGGATAGCACGATCCATGCATTCATGTAGGTGCTTATAAAGTGCATTTGTGTAGGATTCAGCAGTCGTACCTCTACTGTCCATCAGCATGGGTGTCATGAAGTTTGCCAATTCTGTCTTAAGAAGCGTGAAGTTGGCTTTGGAAAAATTCTTTACAATGGTTTCCATAATGGAGGGTGGGAGCGGAATGTGGATGTTTAGGGTGATTAGCTTGTGGTCAGATCTGACCAACGAGGAACTGACCTGTGGTGTGGAACACTGGTCGACCATGTTGGTAATGATCAGGTCTAGGATATTGCTGCCCCTGCTGGGGGTGTGGATAAATTGATCCAAGGCATTGGAATTCATGGATTCCAGAAAACGTTGAGCAAAAGAGTTGGTACATGAGTAGTTTTACCAGTTAATGGTGGGGTAGTTGAAATTACCCATTATTAGGGTGTTGGGTTGTACCCTAATATTTTCCAGTATATCAAGAAATGAGGAGTGGGGAATCCTTGGGCATGGTGGGGGATCTGTAGCAAGTTACAATTTGGATTGCGGTCTTGCCCAGAGTTAGTTGCACTTGGATAATCTCGGATGCATTATGCTGAACAACTAGCCTGGAGGTGTGGATATTCTTAATGAATATGGACATGCCTCTGCCTTTAGTGTTTCGGTCCAGGTTAGGTGGCCAAAAGATGTGGTATGAATTATAGCCTGGTAATGCAGGGGTGCTCTCTGGAGCCTTGAACCAGGTCTCTCTCACTGCACACATGTCGATGTTCTCCATTTTAAGGAGTGCCTCGAGTGAATGCATTTTGAGGTTTAGACTTCTAGCATTGAGTAGCATTACCCTCAGATTTTAGATTGCTTGTACCTGTTACAGTGGTGAATTTGTCATTTGAACCTTGCCTAAAAAAATGCACTATGGGTGTGGCAAGAGCTTTAGCCAATATCCAGAATCTCAAGTGCAACAGGTGCAGGCCATCTCTGGCAAAGCATCCTGGTCCATTGATCACGTCATCCCAGGCAGACAGATACTGGATCCCCTTAGAGTGACACCAGAAGCTTAGCCAAATGTTGAAGTCAATCATTTTTTCCTTGTACTGTAGTATCATTCTGGGTGATGACAGGATGCTACTCAGGGCTAGGGTCATACCTGCCTGGGATACAAGATCGGAGAGCTCCTACATGTCTCTTTTCATGTAGTCCAGGGAGGTACGTTTCAGGTCATTCACACCAACATGGAGCCTCCGTGAATGTAGGTGTGTGTTTTGTGTTTCTATGTGTCTGTTTTGGTGGTGTAGGTTTTGAGGGACTATGTGATGAGTGTGGTGTGGTGCAAGTGTTTACCTTCTCCTCTTGACTCTCTAGTCCAGTCTTGGGTGAAGAGAGCTTTACTTCCAGTTTGGCTATATAAGTGCATCTCTCACAGATTGGGTGGTAGGAGGAGAGGGTTTTCTGTGTACATGAGGCAATTGCTGGATTGCCCCAAGATGCCCAGATTCATCAGGTAGACAGGAGAAAACAATGGGAGCTGACCCTTAGTCATGCCTGGATAGGTGCTTATTTATTAAGTACTAAAAACTGTTTTCCTCTAGACAAGTGAGGAAAGTTGAGTGCTGCAGTAATTTGTAGTTTATTTAGTGCTTACAACAAGTTCTGAACAAGTGTTGAGCTCAAAGAAACAGATTTGAGTGCTAAAACTAAACAACTGGCAAGTTATAAGGGAAAATTTGAAGAGCAGACTTTATGGCACCGGGAATAGTTTAACCCTGGCTAAGTGGCGATGCATAAAGTGTATATATATATATATATATATATATTTAATATAACAGTAACAAATGAGCAAACTGGTTTAAACAAATTAACCAATTAACCAATAAAAAGCTAAAAACTGAGCCCCGCTCCAGCAGTCTTCGATCAGACAAGTTCTAACTGCACACTCCTGCCACTAGAGTGCAGGGGAAGCTTCTCCAAAAAAAGATGGTCTGGATTAGTGCTCAAGTTATACAAACAAAGCTAGATTCAGCAGGTCTGTATTTAGTCTATGCTACAGCAAACAAGGCATACCAATGTCCGAAAGAAAGAGTTCAAATAAGTAGGCACAATAAGCCTTTAACCAGAAACTCCCAGCTCAGAAGGGCAGAATCTACCTACTCATCCCACAAGAGTGCAGACCACACCTTCTTAATGTAAAATAATTCTCCTGAAGCCCAAGTGCTTAAACCAGAACTAATACACTTTTAGAATAACAGACACTAAGCCTTCAATCAGCAACTCCCAACTTAGAAGGATGTAAGCTACCCGCCCTGCCACAACAGTGCAGACCACAAACCTTCTTAATGTAAAACAACTGGTCTGAAGCCCAAGTGCTTCAACCAAAGGCTTAGAATAAGAGTTACAATTTAATCAGGCTACTAACAAGCAGCAATAAATGCAGCAGAATAAATGCAATTAAGTACTTTTAAGAACAAGCAGCAAAAGCAAAATAAAGTAATAAAGTAGGAATAAACACAAATAAAGTAAAAGCAGATGAATAAAGTGCCATTTTTATATAAGAATAGAAAACGAGCAAACTGATTTAAACAAATTGCACAATTACCCAGTAAAAAAGCTCAAAACTGAGCCCTGTTCCAGCAGTCTTCAATCAGACAAGTTCTAACTGCACACTCCTGCCACTAGGGTGCAGGGGAACCTCCTCCAAAATAGATGGCCTGGATTAGTGCTCAAGTTATACAAACAAAGCTAGATGCCTGAATCTAGTCTATGCTACAGCAAACAAGGTACACCAATTTCAGAAAGAAACAGTTAAAATAAGCAGGCACAATAAGCCTTTAACCAGAAATTCCCAGCTCAGAAGCGCAGAATCTAGCCTCTCATCCCATAAGAGTGCAGACCACAAACCTTCTTAATGAAAAATAACTGGCCTGAAGCCCAAGTGCTTTAACCAGAACTAATACACTTTTAGAATAACAGACCCTGAGCCTTCAGTCAGCAATTCCCAACTTAGAAGGATGTAAGCTACCTGTCCTGCCACAACAGTGCAGACCACAAACCTTCTTAATGTAAAACAACTGGTCTGGAGCCCAAGTGCTTAAACCAAAAGGCTTAGAATAACAGTTACAATTTCATCAGGCTACTACCAAGCAGTAATAAATGTAGTAGAATAAACACAATTGACTACTTTTAAGAAGAGCCAAAAGCAAAATAAAGTGCATTTTTTTAGTAAAGTGCAAGGAGAAAGGAAGAAGGAGCAGAAGAAAAATTCAAGGTTAAGAACCTAAGTGGGTTGGACTTCTCAAATGTTCTATCTGTATTAAGTAGAGTGAACACCAGACTGGGAGGGGTGTCCCAGATCAAATTTACAGGAGGGTGGGCAACTGCAAAGCCACCAACTATAACAACACCACAAGAATAGGGTGGGGGGGAACAGTTTCAGGACAGATGAGAAACAGAAAACAATGCCAGAAAATATATAAAATAATTGAGTCAGGCAAAATTAAGACAGTGCAGAACTCTGAAAGGTTAAAATGACAAGAAATATACTTATCAATCAGCGATATATTTCCAGATTGTTTGAGAATCACACTTCAGCCAGAACACCAGGAGTTACGAAATGGTTGTGCAACCATGGAGTTTGAATATTTAAGGGGGAGGGTGTAGCCCCTCATACAGGTATAAGTTAGTTTATCTTTCCTGCAGAAACACAGTTTTTATACTTGTGGTAGATCAATGTCAGCGGTTCACTGATATTTATTGTGCTTTTTAGCAAATACAATATTTGTGCTGTACTTATTATGACATGAATCCAGTATAGCCCCCCTTCCCTCATGAGGTACGGAATGGTTTTCCATACTATTTCTGAGGCCATTATACAGTCATTTTCCAATGTCTTAGTCCTCACTTTAGCAGTTGCTCTCACTGTAGCTTCATGACCAACAGTACCGCTCAGCTGAATCAGAATAACATTCTATGGCTGTCACCTGGAAGTTGCAAAAAAACACTTGTTTGAGGTTTCACTAAGAATAGCTTTCAGTAAAATTTGCTTGCAGGTTTATCCATTGCTTTTTTCTGGCTTGTTCAGTAGGACATCATGAATTCATCAAGCTCATCTCATTTCATCCCATACAGGTCCATTAGACATTTTGAAGGGACCCTTATACACCTACTACAACAGATCATAACTTAATTCTACTCATCTCAAGTCTCATTCCTAAAACTTCAGACCTTACCTATAACATATAATGTAACAGAGAAACTTGAAATATATATATATATATATATATATATATATATATATATATATATATATCCCTCGCAGGACAACCTCCTCCCCTGCACTCCCATACCCCAGATTTTATATATATAGTGACTAACTCCATGGTCACACAACATTCTGAAAGGGAGAAACTCTTCAGAACACTGAAATGGTCTCAGATAATCAGTTTCTTTAGTCTACTATGAGTAAGCAAATGATTTACAAGACTGTCGGGCTTGTATTCAAAACACTAGTGATCAACACTCATTTATGCAGTCACTAGTATGTGACAGGATGACCTTTCTCAAAAGAATGAATTGCCTGTATACCAGAGACTTTCCCTTTCCCTGTGATGGTGTGACTTCAGAGTTGGTATATATAGGTAGAGGTGGGTGTGGGATATGCAGAGAGCTTGTTAGTGTGATTTTTGTTTTAACTCTTGAATGCTGCTTGGAATGCATCATTCATTTCTGACCTAATTTGTCTGAGGCTATCACAAATAAGCCACATTCTTGCCCGGGAGCTCATTGTCACGATATTGAGAATCAACAACACATGGGATAACCAACTCTCAGTGCTCATTTAGGTCTCCAAAGTCTGTCTAGTTGATGTTCTACATAGTCACTCTAACGCACCACCAAGTCATGACTAACTGGCCATAATTTTTGAGATTTTGGATGTCAGTGATTGGTCATTCAATATTTACAAATTTCAAAAACTGGTCAGTTTTGTCCTCTCTTCAGCCAAGAACCAGAAAATGTGGCATCTGGTCAGATAATGTGACCAGTATGTCATTCATTAACCTTTGACCCAAGGAGTTCTGGTATCAAAAAATTATGAACCCCTTTGTGTTTGAGCAGGGTCTATATTATAACCTCGAACGATTAAATGCTCTTTAATCGATCCCTTAAAAGTGAAAGTACTAAAACCCGAACACACTTTATTTTGTGTTTGGATTTTTTTTTTTTTTTTTTTTTTTTTTTTTTTTTTTTTTGCAAAGCAGCGATTTTTTTCCCTGGGAAAAAAAAAAAATCACTGTTCCGTGTGTTTGGGATTTAGTGCTTTCAATTTTAAGGGGTCGATTAAAGACCGTTCGCTCTTTTAATTGTTTGAGGTTATAATATAGATCCTTTGAGCATCTTGTTAGTTATGAACATTCCATAACTTGCCTAGAAGTCAAATAGCATCTCACTACTTGATGTTAGAGCTATGAGGTCATTCTTACCATAAATGCCTCTTCAGGTATCTCTGTCTTTCTCTATATGAATGTTGAAGTCTCTCAGTAAGACAAGAGTCTGTATAAAATACCAACCCCAATGCCTTGCCCACTATCTCAGTATGACTTAACACTATGCACAATCACTTATGGCCCAACACAAACAAATGTCACAGGTTTCAACATTGTGAGTTACAGCTGCATTGAAGCAACCTCCTCATCCTCAAGAAAAATATTCAACTGCATACTCCTTAACCAAGGACTTGTAATAATCCTATATCCACTTGGGCCTCTTACAAATGACTTCAAGCCAGACATTCATCATGGAAAATCTCAAGGAGACAGATATTCACTAAATCTGGTAAAGAACACAAGTTTTAAAGTGTAGCTCCGATGACGTTAGTAAATGTCGTATGCAGTACAAAATATATTGGGGTAGTTCCTAGACAGAATCTTATTAGCAATATTCCCTGGTTCTGGCACTACAAAAGTGATTCTAATGTTCAGTAACACCAGACAGCTAAAAACATTCCTTCCATTTAAAATTTTCTAGCAGATATGCTTTGTCACCCTGTAGGAGATGGAATGGGCACTTGAAAGACATAACCATCATGGTTGATATCAAACAGATCTGTATTAGCTTTCATAACCCAAGGCAGAATAAATAGGTTGCCTGATATTAGAACAGTATTTCAAAGAAGTGGAGAAAAAATGTATAAAAACTATAATCAATTATCCTTTCATGGAAGTTTTCCCTACATTTCACAGAGTTAGAGTTTCAACTAACTAAAGCTTTACCCAGACAAAAAAAATAGTTAACACTTCAGCGTGTTGGGGTGGGGGTTATATCTCCAAAGTCTGCAAAACCCCTCTTACTTAAATATATTAATGCCATGGTCATACATCCACAGTAATTTTATATGTGAAATTATGACTGATAAGTTCAACACTCGCAAACTGAAACCAGTGGTAATTCAAAACCTCCAGTTTGCATTCAACACATGGAGGCGCTGGAACATTGTCTCAGAGTCAATTGCATTGTGTCCTCTCTTTCTAACCATAGACAGAATTGCTACAGTTCCTGTAATCCCTTATGTGGTGACTCTAACACCAGCAGTATGATGGGGCAATGGCAGCAACAGATAGAATGCTGTGGTGAAGCCTTAGCGCTATAAATTCCAGAAGCAAAGAGGTAATGCATCCATTTTGCTGGGCCTTGTTCAAGCCACACTTTGAGTACACTGTGGAATTCTAGGGGACATATAAGGAAAAGGACATCAGAGGAAAACTGCCAGGAAAAATCCATGGGATTGAATAGAATGAATACGGGACTACAAGAGATAGAGGGGAACATGATATTGGTGTATGACATTATATCAAGGGATTTGAAAGGGTCATTCTGATTAAGAAGGGCAGAAGGGGAAGGAGGTGACACAAACAGAAGATGGTAGGGATTAACTACTCCCTGAATCTCTAAAACTACCATTTCATACAGAGATATGAAGACCTATGAGATGGACTACCAGAAAGGAAAATAGAGAAGGAATAAACAAAATAATTAAAGCAGGCATGGGATGAGTGGATGAGGAGTAAGGGAGGTAGAATATTAAGACACTTAAAATCATTTATCCAGGCTTATTGTCTCCTTCTGCTGCTAAGCAAATGAAATATAATGCAGTCTTAACTTCACATAGATCATAAGAGAAGCATGTTGATCAAATACATACAGAAACAGAATGCACCCCAAGACAAACACAGACCCATCAGGATTTTGTTTGACATATTGTTTTTACTACACATATTCACATAAATGCACATATTCATTGGGTGTTATGCTTTTTCACTGAGTCTAATCTCTCATCAAAAATAGCAACCAGGTAATGATTTAATTACACAGCATTTTCAGATTTGTTTGGACCTCTCCTACAATAGTCCCAAGCCTTCTCAGTGAGGCTGGCCTCACCATTTAAGAAACACTGTATTGAAGTATTTATCTAATATATTAATGAAGACGGAGTGATAAGGCAATGGCTAATGGGACAGAGGTGGTGAAAGCACAGCACAGTTAGGAGGAAGAGAATTAGTAGGCTGATTTATGATGCCTGACAGCTCACTTTGTACAGTAATCATTTTAGTCTCATTGCAGAATCTGTAAATATTGCATGTCTGAAGGCTGTAAACTATGCTGTGTGTCTTTAATTACTTATTCTTCTCATGTACGGTATGTAATCTGTGCAGGCTAACTTTGTAGCAGTCATCTGTCCTATTTATTCGTATGACCTGTGGAATTCACACTTACTAATTGTTTTGTAAATTATATCATTGTTTTGTCTAGAATATGTCTTGCTAGGACCCCACTGAAAATAAAACTTCTCATCTGGACATAAACAAAAGACAGGGCAGGTATTAAGAAGGGGGGATTTTTTAATGAAAAGTGCAACTTTATTCCCTATAAAGCCAAATAAACATAACCTGTATTTTAAACCTGTGCAGAATCCTCATATTGTATTCACATATGTATTACTGTTATATGCATTAAATAATAATATATAAATCTGTATACACACAGACAGACAGGTGGACAAATATATAAATAGACTAGATTACTTATCCAGTTAGCAAACTGCAGTGGTGGTGCTGCGGTAGCGTTGTTGCCTCACAGTAAGACGTTGTCCTGTTCAATTCTCAGCTAAGGCATCTTCTGTGTGGAGACATGCGTGAATGGGTGTACCTTCGTTGAAGGTTGCGTGTCAGACCTGGCAACTTGGCATGTAAAAATCTACTGCCAATCATTAGCGGACCGGAGTTCCACTGTGGCGACCCCTAACAGGGAAAAGCCGAAAGACACAACAACTTATCCAGTTAGCAAATGACTAAACATACTAAATAAATGAGCCCATATCTGAATTAAGTCTGCAAGTTGTACAGAGGGAAGCATGTAGAAAAACTTATACAATTTATCCAGCTAGTTAAAAATGTTCTTCTTGCTATATAAAATAATGAAATTATCCTACATATCATTCCAGTTATGTTTTGTTTGGGTTTGTCAAGGAATTACTCCTTTTTTTTCTGATTTGTATGTGAATGTCAGGAACACTTGCCTTGAAAACACTGGTCCTGAGACTTGCATGGCTGTCATGCAATCAGATTTTCATGATTCTAGTGTCAGCTAATGGAACCAGGGGAATACTATGGAGCAGACAAGAGACATGTCTGAGCATACACATAACTAGCAAGCAAACTGCATGTGTGCTGTCACTTACAGTATCGTAAAGTCTCCATTGCTAAATGGCTACAGCTCTTCATGATTCACTGATAGGACATGCACCTGCACTATCTCTCCTTTCAGTTTAGGTGCCTACCTATATAAAACTTCTGCTGAACAGTGTATTTATACATGGGGGAGGGTCTGGCATAATAGTTAAGGTCTTTACATCAGTGATACAGTTTACAAGGTTTCATTCTGATCTCTGGTTATTGACTAGGCTTGTAATAGTTTACAGACTGATCGCCTAGTATTTATCTTTGAACCTCTACCTGTTGTTACTTTATTGACTGTTGATCTCCAGTTGCATGTTATTGTATCACTGCCTTTTCTTACCTGTTTTTGTTTGATATGGAATGTTTTTGTTGTTAATATTTTGAATCTAACTTGGGCTGAGTCTCTAAAACAGTCATTCTTTGATCAGTATCCTACCCAAGTAAACAAAATGTAAATAAATTACTGGATAACTTCACTCATAGTCCTGCATTTTATATACAAAATATGTATCTGTGTTCATCATCATCATCATCATCCAGAAAGGCAAACCTTGCAGCTTGCTGTTTTACCAGTCATCAGGTATAGATGCATTTGCAATCATGCTAAGTTCTTTGTAGCTGTAAGTGAACACATATAATATTTATGCAGGACAGGTCCACATCTTTCTCTGGAATTAAGCTATTCCTGACTACCAAAAAGTGAGTGCATGTAAATTCTCTATATAAGCCTTGCAATGGCCCATCAGGGCAGATCATTTTGTTGTTCATTTATGAGTACCTTGATTCTAAATGAGACATCATGCGCTATAGCACGCCTATTCTGTCCCCCAAGGCTTTACTTTCTAAACACCTGCATTAGAAGGGAGTGCACCCTCAGGAGATCAGACTCTGCCAAGCCTAACATAGCATAGTACAACATCCTGCTGTCTATTTCCATAACGTTAATATGCTGCTTAATGCAGCCTGACCTGATGGTGCTATACCCTGGCCCCTGCATAGTGACTGATAGACACAAATAGCGATGCCAAAAGAAAGAAAGCACAGTTTACAAATGTGGCAGTAATAGCAGCAGCGGCAGGTACAGAGCTCAATGAGATGTGAACACTGTAATGGTAATTGACAATTGAGCTTGGATACTTTACTGATTACAGTGGTTCACGTATCACTGAGCTTCAGCGCTGCTGCCATTACATTTGTAATTCTGTCTCTCAGGTCAAGAACCGCCATTACAGACTGCAACTGTGCACAAGTCTGATGTGATTTCCCATGTGCCTGCCAATGTCACCGCTTCTGAAGCATCTCTGAAACCTTTTTGTTACACCTAAGTTTTGCAGTATGAACAGAGCATGTGCTCCAGTGGCATGCTAATTATAAAAGAAACAGTGGATTTATATACACTGTTACTGTAACTGGAAAATTGTACTCTTAGTCCTATATTTTATGTTGACATTATTGTTCTGCAATGTATTCTTAAAACTAACTTGAAACGGGGATTATTTTCTGTGCATCTGTCTATGTTTGTATTTTCTATCAGTATAAATATATAAACAATGCCGAATTTATGGCTCATGACATTACCCAGTCTTTCTCTTTGTTTCCTATATACAGGAGTCAAAATGTGCTGACTTATACTGCAACGTCTATCAAAAACAGTACAAAATGTCATAATGCAATATGTCTAACATCCTACCACAGCCTAGCTGTAAATGATTTTGATTGTGCAACTACCTTTTTCTAATGATACACCACACAATAAAAATGTATTTCTAACAGCAGCCGTTTTGACAAACATCAGGGGAGCATCATTATACTGTTCACAAAAATGAAGATACAAATACATCTATGTGTACATGCTTGTGCATTTTTGCATGCATGTGTGTGTCTGTGTTTGTACGTGTGTGTGTGTGTGCGTGCATGTGCGTGTGCATGTGCATGCGTGTGTGTGTGTGTGTGTGTGTGTGTGTGTGTGTGTGTGTGTGTGTGTGTATGTGCGTGTGTCAGTTTCAAGTGAAACACTTGTGAATAGATACGTTACAACAGGGGTTTGTTAGAGTTCAGCATACTGGACACAGTTTTGACAGAGGCCTTACAATGATGTATAATTTTCCTACAATTTTGTGGAAAACACTAATTATACCAAATGCCGGTACTTATGTATTATCGCAACTACACATTCTCGCAACTGCGTTATCTACTACTCATTTCATATTTTTGAACCCACCAGTACTTTCTTCATTGTTTCAACTTCTCTCAAAGCCTTTGAGTTACCTGAGTAAGTACTGTAGTGCGATCTCGGAGTTCGTCTATATATATATGGGTCTACTTTAGAATGTCGACCGTTCAGAATGCCAACTTTCATATGGCCAACACCATATGATCGACATTCCGAAAGACCGACATCCTGAAATAGCACTATTTACCTACCTGTAAACACAGTAAAACTGTGTTATGCAGGGGGGCAAGCTCCCCTGCACCCCACACACCCCTTGCTAATTAAATATTCTCACTCCGAGATCGCACTACAGTGCAGGAAAGGGGAATCTCCCAGTCCCGCACTGTAGTGGGCTCTCCGCTATCATTTGTCAGCCTTTCAAACGTTCGCTCATATGGTGTAGCCCATATGAGTTTCGAACATTTGAAAGTTCGAACAAATGAAGGGCTCCCATATATATATATATATATATATATATATATATATATATATATATATAAAATGTTAGAATAATTAAGAGGCAGAAATGTACAAAGTGCAGCACTCTGCAAAAAATGACTTTGTGCTGACTTTTAATACATGCTGGTTTGCTCGTGGTCTGTAGCAGTGATCCTTTTTCATTCTGCAGTTTGTTTTAATTATTCTCAGAATTCTCACTGGGAAGTACAATTGTCTGATTATGACCGAATGAATTTCAATCAATGGAAGTATTGTATCATATTCTACAAATATGTCTACATTCCTGTGAAGAAACTGGTCAGAAATTTTTGCTGACAATTTTGCTGGAACAATGCATGGACTGAACCCTTCTCAGAAAAATGTTAATGGAGAAAACACCATTATGAATGATTTTAATTTTGTTATGATAGACATACCATCTACCACCCTAAAATTATACCGTTTTCTGTCTTGTATCTCCTGATCTATGGAGCTGAAACAACCAGGGGGTATAGTGAAGGTGAAGATCAGTGCTAATCTGAGGTGGACACTAGAATGTAAAGGAATGATAGTAAAACACATTTTGTCATTCAGGTAAATCAAAGGCTTTAAGAGAAGTTAAAAAGACGAAGAAAAAACAGCCAGGGTGAAATAAATGAATTGAGTAGTTGCGAGAATGTGTGGTTGTGATAATATGTCAACACCCAAATACCCTTGGCCCCACAATACATTATCAGGACTTTCCTTAAATAAGCATTTGATTCAGATGCATAAATTACCTTAAGCGATGGGTTCTCAGAATCTGCCACAGTCACTTACAAGCCACAGAAAATAAACATATTTTCCCTAAATCCTGGTAAATTTCATCTAAAAATGGTACTGGGTCTCCATAGGCAAAAGCAATTGTTGCTGTAGTTATGTATTTATTTATTCATTCATTCATCCAGCTTTTGTGTAAGTGTTTATACATGTCCCCCTATCTGTCTCTCTACCTTTGTTAATTTCGAAGTCCCTGTTGGTTGAATCCATTAAGAGTGTAGCCCTTGGAGAAAAGATTCAGCATAACACCTCAAATAAAAAGCATATATTCAAATGTAATTTGGACAAACGAATGAGTAACCACAAATTCACTCTTGGTTTAGCACCCCTGACCCTCATAGATAGAGGAACATGTAAATGTCCCTACATACGCTTTTATTGCCATTATCTGTGTTACTTGTAGACAAAATGTAGTGAGATTGTAAGGCTAGGCTTCTTAAGATCTACACAGATCAGTACATTAGTAAGTACTTATGAACCTGAGTAAATAACAGAGGCTGAATAACAGTTTCTCTTAATAATGCAACTTAACATATAAAGAACAAAAAAAAGAAGCAATGTGATGATAAATTACACTATAATTTAAATAAAAATATAATAAAATGTTACCTTTTATGAAAGTATACAGTTGCCAAAGACAGTATGAGCTCAGCTACAACATAGAACAAGGTATTTTGTTAGTATAAGATAAGTCATTATTAATTTATACTGGACAGGAGTATTTACAAAAGCTGTGTGAACAGGTAAAAGAAAGGAGGGTGCAGGCAGGAAAAGATATCACAGAGAGATGCAACAGAGAGAAGGGACAAAAGATTAGAGTAGTAGAGGTTCAAAGGCTCATAGGAGTGCTTATAGGCCTAGTCAATATTTAACCAGAGTTTCCCAATTTTCAGTAGCTAGGTGAACAAAGTTTCACAGAGGTATGAGCCTATGCTATGGTATCTAATACCGACTGTCTTTGTCCATGTGGGTCACAGGCTCCACCCCAGGAGTACATTTTCAAATACCCCTCCGGCGATCCAGGACATGCTTGAAGAGGGTCAGGGAAGGCCTTTGTTTTATGTGAAAGGGAATCTTGTTCCTGAAGAGGGATAGTCTCTGAGAGATGTATCTGTCTCTCCAACATGAGTGATCCTCATGCAGTTTGATTTACAAATCTGTAACATTTCCATCAGGTTCAGACACAGATCACCCCTTAATAGTCTTTAGGAGACAGAATACAGTGATAGGGTTTTCAATTTTTCCTCATTGGACTTTTTTTATACCCTGTATCTTCTTGGTGATAAACCTCAGGGGTCACTCCAGCTGTTGCAGATGTCTGTTGAGGTACATGCAAAAGGGTGCATTGTACTCAATTATTGATCTAATGAGGGCCATGTACAATGGAATTATAACGTTCTTTGATCTGAATGCCATGCCCTTACATATGAGTTGTGCCATGTAGAAGGACTTTCTCATCACTGTGGACACATGGTGGTCAAAGTTCAGATTACTATCAACCTGAGTACTCAGATCACATACCACTGGGTCTACTCTTAGGTGGATGCTGTCTGTATTGTAATTAGCTGGAGTATTTGCTCCCAAAGAGAATAATCATGCTTTTTTGTTGTTTTTTTTTTTTCTTTTTTGCATTTATTTTCAATCCATGGCTCTGGCACCAACGTTTGTCTGCGTTAATCCTTTCTGCAGTATATGAGTATCATTCTGGGATTCATTGATTGCCCCAGTTTGCATTCATCCACAAACTTGGTCAGCCAAAAGCCATCTACATTTGCCTTAATGTCTCAGATATAAATACTGAACAGGACAGGGCCTAGTACATAACCCTGTGGTACACGGTTGGTGACTGGCCTCTTGCTAGAGGTGAATTCACCCACTTTGACAGTATGTGTCCTGTCGGTGAGCCAGAGATGGTCTGCACCAGGCTTTCGGATTTGGGATGCATGGCTAGGGTTAAAAAGGCCCTTGTGGTCATTAGCCTAGTAAACACCCATGAACCTATTTGGCTACCCACCTAATGACATAGGGGTTTATGTTCAGTTGAGAGGTTTATCTATAATACCTGAGTGGGGAATTATGTCAAATGCCTTGGCCAGGTCAAGGTAGGTGGTATGCATAGTCTTACCCTCATCCATGATGTTGTCAGGGCTCACTGATGTTGTGTTTTTATCCCTCGACAGTACAGAGATGACCTGGTGTCTTGAGATAATAGGCTGAGGAATAGCGGCATGTATACTTTGGGGGATGGCTGGTGGGGACAGAGAGACAAAGTTTGATACAGGTCTGTCAGCTAACAGGTTGGCTGTTTCCTCTGGCTGAGTATGGGTGGTGCTATCCACAACCAGCTCTGCACATAGCTGGGTATTTGTCTATGTGGCAGGGGGGGGGGTGTTTTTGCTTCATAATTTGCTTTTGAGGACTTGACCAGTTCTCTGATTTGTTTGTTTGGACTAGTCAGGGATTTCTTCTGCTGCTGAGCCTGTTCCCACTTATTTTTGGACATTAGTTTCTTTCTTTTGTTGTATATACTGTTTATACCAGTGGTCAACCAAGGTGACTTGTTTTTCCTGCATGACCTAGGTTTAATCCGGTCTGGTACTGCCGATTCTATATAACTGCTTAAGTGGCTATACAGGGCATTGATGTACACTTTTGCATAGGATTCTGTGTTTTCTTTGTCTGGGGAAGCATTGCAATTTCTTATGCCATCGCTTAGTAGGAGATAATTTGTTTTAGCATTTTTGAGTTTGATGGGATAACTGGCCTTATATTTATTTCAAAGGAGACTGTTTTGTGGTCCAATCTTACCAAAGAGGACATTACGTAGGTGGCAGGGAGTGCAATTCTCCCCCATGTGAGTGTCCAGGATATTTGAGCCCCTAGGGGGTGTTCAGACCACCTGTTCCAGAGCATTTGCATTAACAAAGTCTAAGAATCTCTGAGCCTGCATGTTACTGGTCCTGTATGTTCCCCAGTCAATGGTACTATAGTTAAAATCACCCATGAGTAAGGTATTGAGCTACATGCTAAGTGACTCCAGTAAGTCCCGGTATGCAGTATTTTTTTCCTGGTTCATGGTGGGGTGACCTATGATGTGGCAGGGGATTTTGCTTGTGGACATGGAGTAACTTGAAAGAGTTGTACTGGTTGACCAGTCTTGAGGTGTACTTATCCATTATGAATATGGATACACCTCCTCCTTTCATTGGTAGTGGTCTGCATGTATGGAAGGTGTTGTTGTCTTGCATGTCCAAGGTGCTTTCTATAGTTTTGACCCACACCTCAGTAACTGCACAGACATCAGCATTTTCCAAGGTGAGGAGTGCAGTTTCTTGTTTAGACGCCTAGCATTGAGCAGCAGTACCTTGAGCTTATCAAGAGAAGATTTTGTTATGCTGGGAGGTTGTTTACTTTGAAGCTGCTTAAAAAAGGCACTATAAGGGTGGCTAAACCCTTTGCCAGCAGTAAACAAAAGCCTAGAGGAGACAGGTACAGACCATCTCTGGCAAAACAGCTTGGCCTATTGATCATATCCCCAGACTGGCAAATACTGGATCCCCTTAGATTAACACCAAAAGTTAAGTCAATTGTTGAAGTCAATCATTTTGTGTTTGTATTGTGGCATCATCCTTGGTGAAGGCAGAATGCTGCTCAAAGCTAAGCTCATACCTCCCTGTGCCACATAATCTAAGAATGCAATCATGTCTCTGATATAGTGCAGGGAGGTACGTCTCAAGTCATTCACACTTACGTGGACTATGACAGAGTCATACTGGTACTTGTGGCTGAGTGACTTGAGTGCTTGTGTGATCTGACAGATCCTGGCACCTGACAGGCAGCTAACCATAACCTTCTCCTTATCCATTCTAGTGAGGGCGGCATCTGTGTGTCTGACTATGGCTTATCCTATGACCAGTATGTATGGTTTTGTGGTGTTTTACCTTATGGGCTTGTTTATTCAAACACCGGTGTGTGTATTATTATATTCTATGGTTGTTGTTTGCTTTATTGTGTGTACATGTGGTTTCTGAAGGCAGCATTTGGAAGGCCTCTGAGTTGTTGGTAAGTTACTAGTGAGTACCTCTGCATATGTAGGTTTATGTGTCAAATCCTTATTTAGTGTGGGAAGTGATGTGTGTTTGTGCTGACAACCTGTTTGGCATTTGATTTTTCTGTATGTGAGAATCTTGCCTCCATTTTCATAGTATAACTGCATCTCTCACATATAGTAGTTGTTTGTTTCAGAAATAGGTGATTATCAGTATATATAAGACAATTGCTGCATTACCGCAAGATGCTGATGTCCATCATGATTGCTACAAAGATGGTAGGAAACTGCCCATGTCCATCAGGATGGCTACAAATACGGTATAAAACTGCCCATCCATGATATCAGGTTCTTATTGTGGGTTTTATCAGGGAAAATAATGGGTTAATTAAACTGGACTGTGCGGGCAGAACAGAGGCTATGAGTAGGAATTATACTTTACGTAATCTAAGGTTAACCAACAGAGCGATGCTGCTCCACGTGTAATATAGCTGCTCCTAGAGCAGCACAGGGCTGGTTGTGGTTTCAGTGATAGCTATTCAAAGGAAATTTTATCTTCAATGTGTTTGCATCTCTATATAGGGCACTGCTATCCACCTCTGCACAGAGAGCAGATTCTCGTAAACACAAGGCTTATATACAGGCAAAAAAGGAATATATGTTAAGCTAAATACCAATCAGGAAAGCATGCAATAAGCCTTCCACCAACAATCCCCAACTCAGATAGGTTTAGATCAGCACACTTGTGCCACAAGAGGGAAAATAAATCTTTCTTAATGTAAAATGGATAGTTTGGAGCCCAAATGTAAAAAGACCACACAATCTTGATACAACAGCCCTGACTATCTGATACAACGTAATAAGTACTTACAGCAATAGTAGAAGAGTACAGTTTTTATTTATTTAAAGTGCAGGAAATACAAAAGAAAAAACAAATATCACAGGACACTAATAAAATGCAGGCACAGTTATCAATAGAAGTAAGTAATATTCTCATCTTTTTTTGCAGAGGATTGCCTTAGCTGTAACCAGATAATTAAAGATGTGCATCTTTAATTACCTAGTAGTACTCAGGAGACAGGGCAGTAAGTAAGGGTTGGGTCCAAGGGATCAAAGATGCCAGTTTAAAACAAGGATGAGTTCAGTTGTCAATATCAGGAAGAGAGAAGGAGGAAAAAAAGGGAAGGGATTAGCTGTAGATGATTAGAGAGATGAAACAAAGATTAAATGAGGTACATATGAATTTTAATTTGAAGCAAATGCAACAACTGCTTGTTTAATAGGACCACAGATAATACCATTATCTGCAGTCATACAGAGAGGTGGTTCATAGAATTAGGTGGTATGACATGGGAAGCAATGTTGCTAAGATAGGTGAGGTTTTACAAACAGGGTGAAAAGAAGTATGCCTGATAGCTTGAGATAGTTTTTTGCACTTAATGGATATTACATATGCTAAAGCAGATTCTCTGGACCTATTGTGAGCAGCAAGCTTAGAAAGGAAATTTGCACAAGTACATGTCCATTTTTCTAGTTCCTTTTAACAATAAACAATAAAAAGACAAGAAAGGGCTGAGTGATGAGGATGATGTCTCTAGTCAGCTTGCTAAAGAAGTATTTGCATTTTATTTTCACACTTGTTTACTCTCACAACTGATCATCAGGTGCTACAAGGGCTGCTCTCATTCACCAAGTCTACCAATCTCGTGCAGCATATTAAAGTATTTTCAACATAATATTATGCTGCACAAATATATATATTTTTATTTGTCTGTCTGTGGTTGTTTATTGACCTGAAATGTCCATCTGATCATAGCTCATTTAGACTGTAGTCTAGAGGAGGAAACATTTCAAATTTACAATGATAATACAAGTAGCACACTCACCTTTGATTCCAGGAGAATCAGAATAACAGAACACTGTGGGATGTATCTAAACACAGGGAGCTTGTTTCATTTTAAAATGCTGACACTATAGTGTAGCATGAAGGGGCGATGGGGTTGGCACTCCTGAAGTGCTGCCTTTCAGATAAGGTGTTAAACTCCAGCCCCATCGACCTGCCTTAATGGCAGCTCAGGGGCTGTAAAACATGACAAGTCACTTACTGAAAATGAGCAGGGGATTTGGAAAAAAATGCTTTAAATTTAAACCAAACTTGCATATACATTTAGGGTTTACCTACCTGCTTCACCTTAGTAATACCTGTTAACCCTAACCCTAACCCTAATCCTAACATGCATTTTAACTTAAAAAGCCCTTCCCATAACACTACCACTACACATGACAGCTGAGACACTCATCATGCACTCACATACATATCTAATATACAACTTGCATACCTGTTTTGACACAAAAAATATCCAGTAAATAGTTGTTTGACAACCCTGCACTTCTGGCAGTGAATCAAACTCTCTCTCTCTCTCTCTATATATATATATATATATATATATATATATATATATATATATATATATATATATATATATATATATATATATATATATATATATATATATATATATAAAAACACACACACACACACAGATATATATATATGCGCGTGTGTGTGTATGTGTGTATGTATACTTTAAAGCATCACATGACATAATCTTTCAATACTAGACAAAAATTATCAAACTAGTGAACAGTCAAACAAGACATTACAAATATATCCTAGATTCTTTACTAAAAATCAAGCATTTTTTAACTCAAGCAAATAATTTTAACACACTTGCAATAGATGTGAGATCATTTAAACACGGGGGGGGGGGGGTGAAACAAAGTTTAACCTCATTTGCCAGAGCAGCTCTATATATTCAATGCTCACCTCCCATAGTTCCCTTTCAGGTTTATTTTTGCATATCTTCCAAAACTAAGAATAAAAATTTTGTAAAAGTTTTGCAAGAAACAGAATGTTTGCAAAGGGCCTTGTTCAAATGCCATAATTGTGTTCACACATCCATTGTCTTAGGGACCTCTCAATTTTCCCAACAGAAAAGGATTTGTAGGTCATGCAGCCAAATAAACCACTCCTACAGAAATATAGTTGTTGTATTTGTTAGGTCTAATGGTGAAATTAGTATTACCTAAAGTGACAGCACCATGATTAAAAATTTAATCACATTGATTACAGTGCCCACATTTGTATGTGCTTTTTTGTTGGTATTCCTTGCTGTACCCATGTCAATGTTTTACAATGTTCTAGCTTAATGTTAGGGCCCCTTTTGTAAACAAAAGAAGTTTGCGGTCCAAAAATGTCAAAAAAGTAATCTACACAAAAAAGAATGTTCCAGTTTTGCTTATTGACATTTTTAACACTGGTTGAATCAACATTGCAAATTAAAACCATTGCACTCTTGACTATTGTGGTTCATCTGAATTTTCAGTTTTAGGGAATCTACCCTTTAAAAAAAGAGGTACATATTCGGTCCCAACCATCAATTACTTTCTGTGTAATTTCCACAAGAAACCTATCAGGGTAACCTCTCTATTTGAAGATGTCAGTGATAAAATGATCTTCCTCCAGGTATATATGAAAGCTTGATGTTTTCTGGCTGACTTGACCAAATGGCCTTTAACAAGGCTCCTCTTTTGTGTGATCAGATGGTTACTGGAGAAGTGAAAATAAAATATTGAAAATTTAGATTTTCGATAGATGCTCAAAGAAAATCAATGGTGTTCTTCTTCATTCTTAGATATACAAATATTTAAGTAGTTCATAATGTTTTGTGAGTAATGGTATATTAATCTCAAAAAAGGGATAAGCGTTTGTATGTGGCTCAGGAACTCCAGGAATTTTGTTTTAGTATCAGACCATAGAATAACAATATTATTTAGATACCTGATGTTAAGATTCCAACAACTAGCACAGTCTGATTTGAAGGGAAAAATTTCCACCCAAAACTGCATAATGATATTAGCATAAATAGGGGTGCAAGCTGCATCCATTACCAACTCATGTATTTCCTTGTAAATTCCACCTTTAAAGGACATAAGGTCATTTAACAGAACTATTTCCATAACTTCACTGAGTATATTGATGTAACTACCACTTAAACATTAAAAGCAGCCAAAGATTTTTTAAAACCATATGAAAAAAAATATCAACCACATCAAAGATGACCAATATCAAATCTTCACTATACAAGCAAGGCTATAAAGTCCCCCTAAAAGTCTAAGAAGTCTTTCAATATGTAGGTATACCTGTCAAAAAAGTTTTTTTAGCTTCCTGTCAATAAACACTGCTAAGATGTATATCTTGGACACTTCAGCAGTCACTATGGGTCAAAAAGGTGAATTCATAACACCCTCGTGAATCTTTAGTATCCCAAAAATGGTGGGCACCCTGGGATAATCTACCTTAAGAAAATCCTGTGGCTGTGGAGATATAACTTTTTGCATGAGACCTTATGGGAAAGAGTCAGTGTTGCCGTAAAAATATTAATTTCATTTCTAGAAATATGTATTTTCACTGTTATTGAAAATGTTAAACATAGCACTGGTGTAAACTATCCTGTCCATAATTGCCAACCCCACCTGTGTTTGATTTTGTGATCCTTACTGAATGGTCTTGAGCAAGACTGTTTAATAAAAATTGTTCATCTGTGGTCAGACTGTAACAACTGTATCTGGCTCTAAATTATAAAGTTCTGCTTATGTCTTTTTCAGAAGTCTTGTCAAACATAATGACTGATTGAATTGGGAAGTTGTAAATGCCTTTTTATACACATTGTTAGTGTCATATACAGGTGACACTTTTTAAGGTCTTTGAAAGATGTTTCACTTTTGTATCCACTGCATGTGCCAACATACCTGTTACTATTATTGACTTAAGACTCTTTAAAAGAAGCTAAATTTTGTTATGATTTTCAAAAATAAAGTCCACAATGGTCGGCAACAGTTACCTTTAAGTGACCTGCGCTCCTAAAGGAGTTGTCTGCAGGTCACTAAAAGCTGAAAATAACTTAATATAGACTAGAATATCTAAAATGGATTGTGCAGTCAAAGACAGGAGTGTAGTTTGTAAGGTAAGTTGGATAATTACCTTCTCAGTGGATCGTGCAGTCAAAGGTAAGAGTGTAGTTTAGGTTCATAGGTTCATAGGTTCATACTAGGCTATCTGCCCGAGGGCATTTACAAGCCTAGCCCATAGTTTTGTGGCTTACGCCACCCCTTTAGTATGGGGAACTATACCCATTATTTTGCTGTGCCTCTGTTGAGGATAATTACCTTCTCAGTGGATTGTGTAGTCAAAGACAGGAGTGTAGTTTGTAAAGTAAGTTGAATAATTACCCTCTCAGTGGATTGTGTAGTCAAAGACAGGAGTGTATTTTGTAAGGTAAGTTGGATAATTACCTTCCCAGTGGATTGTGCAGTCAAAGACAGGAGTGTAGTTTGTAATGTAAGTTGGATAATTACCTTCTCAGTGGATTGTGTAGTCAAAGATAGGAGTGTAGTTTGTAACGTAAGTTGGATAATTACCTTTCCAGTCAGCAGAATGAATTCAAGAGACTCAGTTGTTATCTTACTGCTATTAAAGTGCTGCATGGGAGTCTGCCCTTTCAAAAAAGAGGTACATATTCGGTCCCAACCATCAATCACTTTCTGTGTAATTTCCACAAGAAAATCGCCAACAGACCAACCAAACTAAGAACTGAACAAAGTGCCACGTAGACCGGAATCCAAATGAATCCAAGATTTATTAACACACAGTAAGCAGTTTCGTTTGGTAGATATCACCAAACTTCTTCAGACAAAGTAACAAAGCAAGTGCATTCAAATATATAGTAAAAACACACCCTACCTAAACAGTCAATTAGCACCAATTAATTAAAATCCAATAAATTAATGCATTAATAAACATTTAAAACACATACCCCACAACTCAAGTAAAACATACAATACATAAATAGTTTTGCATATACAAATACAATAAATATTTAAATTTAATAAAATACCTAAGTCCACACTATACTAAATAAATAAATATAATGATGCTGATGCTAAAATAAAAAATGCCATCTATCAAAGACCTTTAATTTCAGTTTACTGGAAATAGACACAAGATCATTTAACCCCGGTGGCAGGTACGCATTTAAAAATACCTGCCACCAGGTTTTCTTCTCCTCAAGGAACAACTTCCAAGGCCCCTTTCTATCCCCACATTTGACCTGTTGTAACACCACAAATTTAAAAGAATGGTCAGAAAAAAACTGAATATGCCTAAAAAGAGCAATTTTTACTTCACCTTGACATATGTCATACCCATGCTCGTAAATACGTTGTGCCAACTTACGTTGTGTCTTGCCTATATAAAAGGCAGGACATTTGTTACAAACAGCAGTGTATACCACTGCATGGGTATTACAACTAAATTTTCCTTTAATGCAAATCTTCTTACCATTTAAAACAAGACTAGAAGTAGATAAAATATACTTGCATTGGTGGCACATACCACAAGGTGCCATCCTACCATCAACACCCAAATTAGGTACATGCTCCAAAAGTCCTTTAATATTCCTACCCTTCCTAAACACAAATTTGGGGTACTCACCAAGCGTCTCAGCCATGGTTGGTTCATTCACAAGGATATGCCAATTCTTATTGATAATATCCTGTACCATCTGACTTTCATTGAAAAAGGTAGAAACAAACGGGCACATACACAAAACCCTAGGACAAGAATCATAATCATCCAAAAAATTCCTATGAGGCATACAAGTATTATTTCCTCCTAATGAATTAACATTTAGATGCAGACTTAAACTAGGATGACTAGCAGAATCCCCCCTATAATTAGTTAAAATTGGCCTATAAAAGCCTTTCAAATGTTTACCACTTCTTGCTTAATATTAAAAATCAAACTATAGGGGTATCCCTGATCCAAAAACATTTGACACATAAAATCACACTCCTGTAGAAAATCTTCATACATTGAGACCATTTGGGCCGCTCTAACTAACTGACCCTTAATTATACCTAGTTTAATGTGATAAGGATGACTACTTGTAAAATGTAAAGTACTATTAGACAAAGTAGGTTTCCTAAATATTGTAGCCTTTAACTTCTCATCATCCAATTTGTGTAACATAACATCCAAACAAGGGTTCCCGCAGGCAGGTGCCAAGGGGGTGCACTTGCACCCCCTGGAATCGGCTGGCCAGGAAATTAATTTTCTTCTAATTTAAAAAAAAAAATGTTTGAAGGGCGTTCTTCTTTAAGAATGCCCTTTGCGTCCAGTCATACAAATGGACCAGGTACTTACGACCTGTTTTCATCTTCTCCTGGCGCCGGAATTATAGGGCAAGTGGGAAGGAGCGCCCCCCACTTTTACAGCTGTAAAGACCTGTAATGGAAGACACATGCATGCGTGTGCCTGAAATTTAAACACAAAAATGCGCCCGATCATGGCTGTCTGCCTGCCATACTCAAATACCCACAGGAAGGCTGCTCCATTGAAAGGCAACACCCACGGGTAAGTTTAAGACTCCATCTGGTGCTCTGTTTAACATTTCAGTAGCAGGTATGCCTCCGTTTAACTTTACAGTAGCTGGTGTCCCTCTGTTTAACGTTTCAGTAGCTAATGTGCCTCTATTTAACTTTACAGTAGCTGGTGTGCCTCCGTTTAACTTTACAGTAGCTGGTGTGCCTCCGTTTTACTTTACAGTAGCTGGTGTACCTCCGTTTAACTTTGCAGTAGCTGGTGTGCCTCTGTTTAACTTTACAGTAGCTGGTGTCTGTGCCTCCGTTTAACGTTTCAGTAGCTGGTGTCTGTCAACCCACATCCCTCAGGATCACATATTGTTTGGATACACCCCCGCTTCCATACTAAACTCTCAGACTTTCTCACTGGAGTTAGGAGCAGATTCATGCAGGTCTGCTTGGAAACAATTCATGCTGATCCCTCTCCCCTGAGTGCTGTGAGTGTGAAGATTTTAAAAAAGCTTCTATGTAGCCAGTTAAAAACTTGGTCTAAGCACCTTGTCGAAGAGGAGTGCAAAGCAGATCTGATACTTATCTACAAACCATTATTAACAGTGATCTAAACAGAATGGTATCATGTCTTTCTAACTAACCAGCATCTTGGACTGTGAGATGGCAGTAGCTTTGAGCACTTCAGGAAATGCTATGAAACATCCACATGGGGATAAAGTTGTTAGGTGAAGTTGAAAAGTATATTTTACTTATTACAGTATATGTGTGTTTGTGTGGTGTATTCAGTAGGTTCTGAGAACTGCACAGTGACAGCCCTAAATTCAGGATGTATCCAAGCATCAAATGTAGTGACTAAAATGCCTGTCCAGGACTTTATTTCACTAAGCTTCTTACTGACAGCAAACATCCTGCAACCTGTCACATTCCTTTATTCATGAGAAGATTTAATAACTCCTATGCAAATACTGACTGTAGTATTTGTACTCTTCCTCCTTGACACACCAACAGAAAAAAAAAATATTATACTTTTCTTTAAGTCACATACAAGTGCCCAGGGCACCATTTCATACCTTCAAAGTAAATCATCCATTAACATTTTTCATATTAAATTACTATGCATTCTGTAAAATCACACAAATCATGAATTCACTGTTTTATTCCTGTAAAGTAAATAATCAATTAACTGGAAGTTTTATTCAGAAACTGAAGGTTTTATTCAAAAATATAATTACATTTGCTCTAACAACAGAACATAGTCGAACATTTAATCTGTTCTGCACACCTTCTTCCAGCTTTTCATTGAATCATTTGGCAAGTGGGAAGTCCTCAGCTCTTGTTGCTTCACTTTGATGGGAATGATAAAGGTTTACTTAAGAGTTTACTCTTGTCTGACATTTTTAGAGGTTAGAGGTTCAGAATTTCTGCCCACAGAACCTTGTGGTCTGTTCAACCATTACCCCTGGCAGTGGCAGAGTCCACAAGGAAGTTTGTTAATCACAGAGTATGTAGGACAGCAGTAAGCACGCTATTTAAAGCACAGCAGTTAGAAGTTAAGAAGCTTTGCTGTTCCTCTGAATGCTTCATCTTTCGTTACCTGTGTATTATCTGACCTGTTGTGTTTCTTTTTGCATCCCTCCCTTTGCTTAGGTCCTTCTCAGTTTTCACAATGGATAGAGGGTTTTTCTGTGGTTCATTTTCCACCCAAATAATAGCTGCTTTATAACCTCATGGTTTACAAATTCTGTGCAAAATCTGCATAGACATGCACCTTTTTCTTTCTGTGATGGGTGTGCCCGACAATCTGTTTAATCAAATTAATTAAAACATTTGTTGCTAGTAAGTTATCCAAGAGGACATACCTGGTCTCATGGATGGCATTTATTAGAATTGTATCAAACTTTTCTATGCTGCTAGATCCTGTTTGTTTCATTCTACAGTTATCTTGGGTTATTGTCTAGGCTTACAATGGCCCGTAAGGGCAGTTACCCTAGTATTCACCTATGAACCAATAAGATATGCAGGCATGTACACTGTTATCTGCCAGCTTACTATTATGTGACTCTGTCATGTTCTGCAGTAAACCAGACCCCTGAATTCAACACTAGACTAGCTGCTCAGAAGTGCAACCATTAATGTTTGTTAGTTTACACTGACAAAAGTAAACAGATTTGTTCAGATTAACTTGTCAGTGAGGGCTTATAAGTAGTCTTTTGAGAAATTTCTGTTCTACCCAACTAAAACACCCTGGTTAATATGCATCAAACTGTGGTGTGTTTGTATTTTATAAACCAATATTTTGTTAGAAAGGATTTTTGTTACTAAAAAGCCTCACCCCAGTATTGAATATAAACCATGGCTGGATGCATAGCACACTGACCTTCCATGGACAGAGACTGTGTTTATTATGTTGTTTTATAATAGAAGGCTGTCCCTTTGTGAGCAGCATATATTGAGTCTGGACGGAACAATAGTTAAAAAGTAAGGGCTGAAGGGAAGTGTTGTGTCCGAGATGAAGGCTGTGGTTCTCAAGCTGAAATATGGGATTGAATAACTGTGTTGAGACTCAGAGATGAAGATTCTGTCTGTATCATGCATCTGCAGTTCCTGGCATGTATGTCTATAAATGACCTTTGCCTCTCTTGCTTTCTGCCTGTTCTGCAGTGTGTGTGCGTGATTTGATGAAGCTTTCTCCTCAAAAGAAAGACATACTCATTAGAGATACAAGCTTAGTCTTGGAAAAAAAATGTAATGCATTTTAGTTTTACTTAATTTTTTGAGGAAAGACTAGCATTTGACGTCCAAGAAAATGCTAATGTGGAGGTTTTTCTTGATGGCAGAAGCATTCATGGAGCTTCAGCCATTGCTTAAAAATACAGGATGTCTTAGCTTTCGTACATGTGTAGGTTGTCTAAGGAAAATGTTAATGTAGGGTTTGTCCTGATAACAGAGACATTGTTTGGTGATTTGGGGTGTAAGAGCCCTGTGAGAATGTTACTGACCACGGTGCCAGAGAAAGAGGGAGGCAGGAGTGTGTGTGTGTGTGTGTGTGTGTGTGTGTGTGTGTGTGTGTGTGTGTGTGTGTGTGTGTGTGTGTGTGTGTGTGCGGATTCACTTTAGAAGATAGAATTCCCAAAATCTCGAACCTCATATTATCGAGACCAAAAGATCAAGATTTGGAAACTCGAACTTCTAAAATGAAACGAAAAAAAAAAAAAAAAAGTCAAACATTGCTTTTGCAGGGGGGCTTGTGCCCCCCACACCCCCCCCTACTTAAATATACCAACTCCGAGATCGCGCTACAGTGGGGAAAAGGGAAATCTCAAATATTGCGCTGTATGCGGAAGCGCAAAACGGGAGATTTCCCACTTCCTGTCAACACCACAAAATAGATAACAACATTACGTACACACAGAGCGTACAAGAAGCCTTCCTCTGTGTGCACGTAACATTTTAAGGTAAGTAAAGCGTTATTTTTTAAAACTTTACATATTCGATATACTGAAATGTCGAAAATTATGGTCTCGACCATATGACATTCGAGATTTCAGTATTTCGATAATGTAAAGTGTTCCCCTGCCTGCATGTGTGTGTGTGTGTGTGTGTGGTGTATATGCATGTGTGTGTGTGTGTGTGTGTGTGTGTGTGTGTGTGTGTGTGTGCGTGTGTGATTGTGTGTGTGTGGGGGGGGGGTTCATACCATGCAGTTATCCAGATTTTTGCCTCATATTTTCGGTTTCTTTTTCATAAAATTGTGTTTTTTCTGGCAAATCATTGAGGACAGAAAATAATGGCAGACATTTGAGCTTTAGACTTCATCTCTTTCAGAAAATACATTCTAATGCAAAACACGTTGCTCTATTCACTTTCTAAGGAGGTAGATGGATGAATGTGTCTGACTCATACCTCTCAACTATACAGATTTGTTCAGATTTTTGCATTATATTTTGGCCTGTTCCTCATTAAAATTCTGTTTTTGACAAATCACTGGGATGAGCTAAGGATTAAAGTTACTAAATAAATGACATGCATTTGAGTTTCAGACTTGATATCCTTCAGAAATATATATTCTAAAACAAATCCTGTTATTCTAGCAACTTAGTAAATGTGTCCCTAGTTTGGGGCGTGTTTGTATGTGTGTGTGTGTGTGTGTGTGTGTGTGTGTGTGTGTGTGTGTAAAAGGGAGGAAGCATACCCCTCAGCTGTCCAGGTTTTTGCAGAATGTCCAGATTTTTGCCCCATATTCCTCCTAAAACGAATTGAAGTTGCTAAATAGTTTTAGACATAATATCCTTTAGAAAAATGCATACCAACACAAATCATGTTATTCTAGCAATTTTATAAGTTCATGAAAGCAATATCTATAATCTGTCCCTGTTTATTTCAGGCTTTGTCCAGATTTCTTGCACTAAGAAGTTGAGGTGTGTGTGTGTGTGAGAGAGAGAGTGAGAGAGAGACAGAGTCAGAGAGAAATGCCCTAGTTAGATCTAGCAGGTGGAATTTATTTTCTAGCGCATTTTCAAGGAATTGTGAGCTTCAAGGGAAGCAAAGGTTACTGCTGCTCATGCTAAGTCTGCTTAAAATGTGCAACTGTTTTGTTTAGCAAATGGTATCATTATTGTGATATAGAATTGTAAAGCAGTGTTAGCACAGCAGGTAGCATTCTTGCATCTTGATGCAAAGGGCTGTAGGTTCTATTCCTACAACATGTACATTTGTATTTTAAGGGGGTATGGTACTGCAGTCCTTAGTATGTCCTCCTTTGGATGAGACACCTAATAACTATGAACCTATTACAATATACTAGCTTACCATTTCTTTTTATGTAACATAGGCAATTTATTCTTCAAGGGCAACAGGCACTGGATTTGTAAATGAAACACTTAAATATGTTATTTTCTAGCAACAATCTCTTCATTGGTTTCAGATCTCTTTAATGTGGAATTATTCAGATGACTTTTACTTCTGCAGAGATTCTGCATATTGATTGATATTGGTGGATTGTATGACAGAAGTTTGAGTGGCCCTTTAGGGTTGAAATGTTCTGAATTGGGCAGGTTGTCATTATTGGTTCATATGATTTGTTTCATTGCTTAAAGGAAAAATGTTCAGAACTATAAATTTAAAACACACTCTAACAAGTGGCGCTGTATTATACAACGGATACAATTCAATCATTATATAGTATAATTAAAACAGTCAGGAAGGTGAATCAAAGAATTTTTGCATGGTTTTAAAAATGTGTGCAAGGAGCCTATGATTTGAAAACAGCCTAAAGGTAAACTTACCCTGCCACTGGCCAGATGCATTTTCTTTGAATGTGGGTTTCAAAGGTAGAACAGTTTTAATGCTAAGTTCTGTTTTCATTGTAAGACTATTGCTTTGTTTAGGTTTAGTAAATGTCTATCAGTGTTTGTGCTATAAAATTTGAAATAAAAGTTGCAAAAGAAATCTAAATGTCTGTAATCATTGTAGAAGTAAAGCATAAAACAGTATGCACACTGAGAGATTTGAACAGTGTCTATGACAAATGGGGAGAAATATCCAAGTAATGGGACACTGGAATAGCTGAGTGGGCGGGGCTCTGGGGCAGTGTGGGTGGGGCTCTGGGTTTGCACCCCCCTGCAAAAAATCCTATGGGCTCCCATGCATCCAAATAAGGAATTTTCTCCAAATTAGTAGTATATGTAAACTTAACAAAATTAGCACTATTTATTTATTTATTTCCAGTTTGATGACCGGGGTGGTCCACTGGGCTCAGGGAGCCCATTTTCAGTGGAGACCCGGGGAGATAAGCTCCACATTACATGGTTTAGTTACAAAAACTTTTTGCTTTACATACATTAATTACAGGTACAATTGTGGAAAAGAAAAGCCTTTACAATTTCATTTCATGCAAGAGAAACAGGCATAAGATCGTGGATACATAGTGCAGTTTAGTTATTTACAATATTTACATTTGTGATAGGCTAGCTTGAAGACAGAGGTAGTCAGGTGTTAAAAGGGTAGAAGTCATTATTAGCTAAGGGGGGATGGTGCAGTTGCATTTCCTGTTAGAGTAAAGATAGGAATGTAGCTGAGTTTTAAAGGTTTCAAAGTTTTTGCAAGTTCTTAGAGAAGAAGGAAGAGAATTCCATTTTTTAGCTAAGGAGAATGATAGCAGAAGCTGACCTGCAGGGTGGTTGGGTTTGTGGACAGAGATTACATTTTGGTGAGTAGATCTGAGAGGTCTGTGAGGGGTATAAGGTTGAAGGATGTTAGTTATTGCAGGGCACTTAGAAGGATGAAATATTAGTCTGTGGGCTGTGGTGATTTGGAGATAGTCTAGGTGGTTGGAGAGTTCAAGCCAGTTTAAAAATGTAGGGAAATACAATGGTGGGAGGAGAATTTGGCTTTGGTTGCAAATTTGGAAATTTTATTGTAACAGATTTCCAGTCTGGATGAAAGGGAAGCAGATAAGTTTGTTAGAAGAGGTGCCCCGTACAGTAGTGAGGGGAGTAGATAGGTATTGGCTAGAGTTAGTTTGGTGGAAGAAGTAAGGAAGTGGATGTTTCTGTATAGAAAGCCAAGTTTTATATGGGTTTTTTTGATATTTTGCTGGATGTGAGTATCGCATTTTAGGTGTTCATCGATGGTAGCTCCTAGAAATTTGGCAAAGGGAACAACCTCTATAGTAGAGTTGTTTTGGCTAATGATTTGGAATGAGTTTTTATCAATAGGGGATGCTTTAGAGGGGGAGAATAGAAGTATTTTGGATTTGTTGGCATTTAGTGAGAGTTGGCTCTGGAGCATCCAATTTGCAGTGGTGGAGAGAGCTGTTTGTGTCACTGTTTGGAGCTCTGCAAGGTTAGCGGTGCAGCAGATTAAAGTAGAATTGTCTGTGTATTGCATAATTTTGGTGTTGGGTAAGGCTTTGTGAAAGCCATTAATAAAGATGTTGAATAGCATTGGACCCAGTATGGATCCTTGAGGTACCCCAGTGGTATGGCTTATTAATATAATCCATAAACTGCACAATACTTTCGGATGGGCCCTTCCACGCTATAAACAAGTCATCCAAATAGCGTAAATATAAAGAAACATAAGAAAAAAGTGGGGAGGTAAACAAATAACTTCTCTCCCACCACACCATCACAATGTTCGCAAATAAAGGACCACATGCTGAGCCCATAGCAACACCAAGCAATTGGTTGAAGTAATGTCCTTCATAATAAAAAAAATTATTGCTCAACACCATATCAATTAATTGCGTATAAACATTTATAATGTCCTGTTCCATACCAAATTCTTCAAATAAAAAAATCAGAAAACCAGGTCACTCCAAGCTCATATAGGATACAGTTATATAAGTCCTTGACATCTCTAGTCAAGAAAATAAACCTTTCCCCTGTAGAAACTAGTTCATTACATTTTTCCAGAAAATGCCAAGAATCCCGACAGATGTGAGGAATACCCTGAACTTTATTCTTAAGTTGGTTATCCAAAAACTTAGCAATATAGCTAGTTTTGGACCATCCTGAGTCCACTGTCAGCTGAAAAGGGGGACTAGCAAGGTCCTTATGAATCTTAGGCAGCCCGAATATCACCGGTATCTTGGGGGAATCCATAGACATGTAGTTATACTCATCAATATTAATTTGATCTTGCATTAGCATATCAAATAAATCACAATCAATTTTTCAATAGGCAATATTCACCTCATTAAGGGAGGCTTCACAATAGGTGTCACTATGCAATAAACTGAACATACTTTGTATATACACATTCTTCTGCATTACCTCTAAATCCCCCCTTATCTGGCTGCATAATTCTAAGATCCTTCCTACCCCTCAATTCGGCCAACAATCCAACCTCAACATCAGTTAAATTACTCACACCAATGTTTTTACCCCAAAAATGGTGAAAATCCATTTCACATACACTCTCAAAACATTTTAAAACATTGTGCAAATCAGGATTATAGGTACTAGGTATTTTAACTGTACAACTATCAGCATTAAAAGCATCAACATCATTCCTATGTAGATATTTTAAATTTAAATTATGAACATACAGTTTAAAATCACAAATCAGTTCAGCTAAATCACTTTGTCTGCTTGGCACAAAATTGTGCCCTTTACTTAACAAATCAGCATTCAACATAGAAAAAAACACATCAGTATAATTATAAATTTTAAAGCCATTTGTAGAATTCACAACAGTATTAGGCAAATTGGACCCAGTCACCTCTACTGTCTCCTCAAATTGACATAAGGGCCATTCCTCTGCCCCTGCTGTCGCCAATTGTTCTCCTGTGGATAGGGGCTCCACTGTTGAGGCCAGTGATTCCTCAGCCTCTCGGACTGTCTCGGCCCTGGTGCATCTAAAGGGACAACATCCCCTGAAGGTTCTTGGACAACAGTATCCTCGGATACTGAATTAAAGTGCACTGAACGATTCCCTGAAACAACCAGCGGTGGGGGGGGGGGCAGGCTTTACCAGCCTGGTAAGCTCTTCAGTCTCGGTCTAACTTCTTAGCTTTACAATTAGATATAACAGTGACAATATCATCAACCTGTTGAAAAACAAGGTCATATTGAGAGCGACACCTTTGATACAACCTGGACTGATGAATACCCTTGTCCAGTCCACGAATATCCTCCTGCAGCTTGTCAAGTTTGTTCATATTGTGTTTAATCATAACTTCCAGGAGCTCACAACCATGACAGTTAAAGAGGGCCAAAAGCTCCTGATGATAGAGGGAATATGGCGTTATATCTGTAGGAAATATCCACATCCGAAGGCCCTTCGGCACTTGTTGAACCCTCAAGTATTCACGGAAATAAAGATTTTCTTGTTGGATCTTTTTAAACTCCAACAATTTCTCCTTAAAATTCGTAAATTGTACATCGACCAAAAATGGATCCCCCCTTCCTCCAACACAGATGGTACATTCTTATTCAACCAAGAATCCAGTGTACCAGGAAGAGAACTTTGCTGATTGTTTTTTGAATGAATAACACTGCTGCCCACATTAATAGTAGCACGAGTTTCAGAAACCAAAGGTAGAAACTCGGCAACATCAAAAACATGTTCCTCTTCCCTCAATATTAGGGGGTATTGTCAAAATTCTGCAACAAACTTGAATGTTCTGCCTGGCTAACATTATAACTGGCAGTAGAAGATCTAGGAAGTAGTTGTTGGACCAAAATGGTAAAGGTGCAAACAGAATCTTTAAGCTCCAAAAAATCTTCATATGACACCACAGGATTCCCTTCAGATAGATATCCCTATAGTTTGATTTTTAATATTAAGCAAGAAGTGATAAATAAATGTTTGAAAGGCTTTTATAGGCCAATTTTAACTAATTATAGGGGGGATTCTGCTAGTCATCCTAGTTTAAGTGTTGTGCCTCTAAATGTTAATTCATTAGGAGGCAGTAATACTTGTATGCCTCATAGGAATTTTTTGGATGATTATGATTCTTGTCCTAGGGTTTTGTGTATGTGTCCATTTGTTTCTACCTTTTCCAATGAAAGTCAGATGGTACAGGATATTATCAATAAGAATTGGCATATCCTTGTGAGTGAACCAACCATGGGTGAGATGCTTGGTGAGTACCCCAAATTTGTGTTTAGGAAGGGTAGAAATATTAAAGGACTTTTGGAGCATGTACCTAATTTGGGTGTTGATGGTAGGATGGCACCTTGTGGTATGTGCCGCCAATGCAAGTATATTTTATCTACTTCTAGTCTTGTTTTAAATGGTAAGAAGATTTGTATTAAAGGAAAATTTAGTTGCAATACCCATGCAGTGGTATACACTGCTGTTTGTAACAAATGTCCTGCCTTTTATATAGGCAAGACACAATGTAAGTTGGCACAATGTATCTACGAGCATGGGTATGACATATGTCAAGGTATAGTAAAAAATGCTTGATTTAGGCATGTTCAGGTTTTTTCTGACAATTCTTTTAAATTTGTGGTGTTACAACAGGTCAAATATGGGGATAGAAAGGGGCCTTGGAGGTTGTTCCTTGAGGAGAAGAAAACCTGGTGGCAGGTATTTTTAAATGCGTACCTGCCACCAGGGTTAAATGATCAAAGCCGCGGTGGTGCAGCGGTAGCGTTGTTGCCTCACAGCAAGAGGTTCTCCCGTTTGATTCTCGGCTGGAGCGCTTTCTGTGTGGAGTCTGCATGTCCTCCCCACGGTCGAGTGGCGTTCGAAAGACATGCGTAGAATGGGCATGCCTTCATTGAAGGTTGGGCATTGAGATAGCACCTCGGCACCCGTAAAAAAATTTACTGCCAATCATTAGTGGACCAGAGTTCCGCTGTGGCGACCCCTAACCGGGAAAAGCAGAAAGAAAAACAACAACATTAATGCATTAATTTATTGGATTTTAATTAATTGGTGCTAATTGACTGTTTAGGTAGGGTGTGTTTTTAGTATATATTTGAATGCACTTGCTTTGTTACTTTGTCTGAAGAAGTTTGGTGATATCTACCAAACGAAAGCGCTTACTGTGTATTACTGTGTGTGAATAAATCTTGGATTCATTTGGATTCCGGTCTATGTGGCACTTTGTTCATTTCCACAAGAAACCTATCAAGAGACATGTGTGAAGTTCATGTACCAATTTAATAGAAATGTAGTAAAATAGTGTATTGGACGTATTAATATGGTCTACGTTCAACAGAGGCTAACAGTGTCCTGAGGTGTGGGTGTCTGAGAAAAAGCACAGGACATACAGGATTAGACCTCACTTGCAAAACAACAAAAGTATGTTCTAGTGTAAGTGTGTAGTAAGCCCCAGAAATACACTAACTCTTAGTTCATGGACTATGAGTCGAACAACAGGGTGAACAGTATGTAGGCCTGTGCATATGCATAAGCATTGTTATAGCATATGTCAGTTAACATATGCCAGTAGTTCTGTGCTTAAAATAAAGAAAAAAATCTCTGCATTAGGCTCAGATGCACTTCATCAAAGATATTTACAAACCTGCATTAATGCTTTAGCTGCTATACGGTGGTGGAGCTGCGGTAGCGTTGTCGCCTCACAGTAAGACATTGTCCTGTTCGATTCTCAGCTAGAGCGTCTTCTGTGTGGAGACATGCATGAACGGGCATACCTTCGTTGAAGGTTGTGTGTCAGGGCCGGCAACTTGGCACGTAAATATCTACTTCCGATCATTAGCGGACCGGAGTTCCGCTGTGGCAACCCCTAACCGGGAAAAGCCAAAAGACACGACAACTATAATATTTTTCAGTAGTTATAGAAAATGTTGTCTTTCAAATACAGAATGATGCTAACATTTTTCAGTTTTTAATAGTGGGTCATGTATATCTTCAGCCAATTATATGTCAACAAGATTAATATTGCACTTAATCGAAGCAGAGGAACATACATTGATTACTTAATAAATATAGTATAATCTCAATAGGCCTGCTGTTGGTCCCATACAGACTGGCTTTACTAAAAATTACTATGTCTTGCAAACTCAGTTAGCTTTTATGTACCTGTTGACAGTGCTATAGAAATAAGCCTATAATTAGACGCAATACTGTTAGATTGCAAAGATATTTACTACTGTTTTCAATTTTATTAGTGTGAATAGACTCATCAGTCATTAAGTACATACAAAAATCATCAGATTTACTGCTGGCTAAATAATAAAATACAGCTCTGTTCAAAATAGTATCCTGTAATACCCATTAAGGAACTGTTTTGTATATTTATTTACCAGTTTAATTAAAAGCATAAAAGGTATTGTCATTCCTTAGAATGCCAGAAACGTATGTGAATATTAATAATTTAGAATCAGCAATTTGCAAAATGGCTTACATGAATTTTTTAGCAAGGGTACATTAGTTTAATGTTAATAAATGCACTGGTAATCCATTTAGGGAGAAAAAATACTTTGTTTCAATATTACATCGATAATCAAGATTTACCGATGTTAGATAATCATAAGGATAAAAATATTATGTCAACTGATTTAAATGTTTGGCACATACTGCTTCTGTACACATGAAATAGAATTACATTGTGAATAACATTTTAAACATATTATAATTAGGGTGACAGAAATGCGAGTCCTTAGTTGGTTGATTGCAATCTCAGACCCTTAGGATATATTGATAATTAACCTACTTGTAGACCCTAATCAATGGAACCCTTGAGTACCAGAAATGATCATGTAACAGGAACCACTGCTCCCTTCATACAGTAAAAATAACCTTCAAAATGAATTTGAATTAAATGGAAAAAATAAATTAAATGCTACTCATTTCTTGGTCACAGTACCCATTAATACATAAACAAACTAGAAACATTGGCTGTTGTTCCTTTTTCTGTATATTATAACAGCGCAACACGTACTCAGTCTGTCCCAGCAATAGCTTCTGGCTGTAGAAAGACCTTTGTTGTCACTTGTTTCAGAGAATGCAATTACTTGAGTAATGGTATATGTAAATAGTTCGAATACATTTCTGAAATACATAAACGTGTACATTTGAATGCTATAATTGCAGTTTTCTGGTATCTCTCCCCCCAAACACACATACAAAAAAAACATTTCCACACTTTGTTTCTCTTTCCTTCTCTCATGTGTATGCATGCACACTCTCAAACACACAGACACACACACAGACACAGACATACACACACACATACACACACACACACACACACACACACACACACATACACATACACACACACACACACACACACACACACACACACACACACACACACACACACACACCAGTATTTGGGAAAAATAAGCAAAACAATAATCAGATATCAATCTGCTGACAGATACTGTCGCTGCAGTATTACTGACCCTAAACAAAAAATGAAACATTAAAAATTAAGAACCAGATATCAGAATCAAATTAAGATCTCTACTCCCATAATCCTGTTTAATGTGAGCTTTATACTATAATGGTATGAAAAAAATCACTATTACCTATTATGTCAACTGTCTGACAAGTCAATCAATTAACCACCTATGTATGGACTGCTTAGTATCAATATTTGCATTTTTAATTGAGAAAGTATAGGATTAAAAATCTGAAATAAAAACACAACCAATGTAAAAAATAATAGCAATAAATATGTTAATGTTCAGGTTAATGCATTCCTGTGATAATGTGCCACAAGGTAGACCCAAGTATCATGTTAAGATCCATGGGGTTGATTATAAAAGTATCCGTATAAAATCTGGCAATTTATTTTTCTTTGTTTAAGTAGAAAACAGTTGTGATTTCATTATACATTTCTTACATGTGATCACATACTTACTTTGTGTTTCTATTGGAGGTTCTTATTTTCACAGGATTTTGGTGATTTTAAGCAACTGCTTTGCTTATGTTATTTGTTAACTGAGTAAGCCCACTGGATACAAGTGCTATTTTTCAGGAATGATCTGGAAGCAATATCTAATTAACTGACTTCTTTAGAGGCATGCAGTAGACAAATGGAGGCTGGGAGACTCAAACCCTCAACTACAGCAAGCAACATGCTTATAGCCTTAATCCTTCACACTAGCAGATATTAAAGGTTACAGAGAAGTTTAACAAAACAAAACATATAAATAAATGCACTTTTCAGAAAGATTACAGAAATGTTAACTTTTATTCGAATGCATTTACTTTTGAATGATCCAAGAACTTTTTTGTTGTTTTTTTAAAGTGAAACACCTCACAGTAGCTACTTGTAGCACTTGTGTTCAAAATTTACAATGATAAATATACTAATTAATGTAATGTTGGCAGACATAAACATTTCTAATTTTCATGTATTATGCCAATGCTTGCAGGGTCAAATTATGCTATCCCTGAAGATAGCATGTATATACAGTAGCTGTGTGATTGGGGATTTCACTTACTTCATCCTACAATAATATCAGAATATTTAATTCTATGGAAGCAGGGAGATGAAATACCCTACACAGGGGTAAAAAATATTTTTTCATGCATGTTTAATGCTTGCTGATGCCTCATTATCACTCCAGTATGAGTAAGTAAACTAGGCATCTGCAAATAAATATTAATTTGACAGACATATATTGCATGGGCTAGTTTCTCACAACATTCACATCCTAACTGACCTGCAAACAAATAAAAAAATCTTTTAAAACAAAACTACAACATTCTTATAGTAAGACAGCAAGATTTTGCACTGGCTTACCAAACTGCACATCTTTGCTCTGCCCTACAAGAACTTTAGTAGCTAAAACTCCATAGTCTCATTAAGTTCAACCAATTAAAAATAGCACATAATATTCCCTATCCATCAGACAGATGGCCAGCAGAATCTTATTTCTAAACACACTCCAGAGAGAGAGAGAGAGCTCTGATCACAAGATCAATGTCAAATCACCACAGCCAAGGCTAATGACTCTAGTTTCTGTTATCAACAATTAGATCTCCATGTCTCTTCCATTATGAGCACAATCAAATGCCAAAACTTTCTAACAACAGTGGACAGGCCACCTAACCACTACCTGGGACTGCCACTGCTCCAAATATTGACTACTGCCCTGATTTTTCCAGTCTTCAAAGCTGAAAACGTTTTAATAGCACTACTACGCTAGTACAACAGTACTATTAATCACCACTAGTCCAGCTTTCATCTCTCCACTAACATTACCGATCTTATGTCTTCCTATCCTGACCTCCTTAACTTTCTTCACGTCATCACTCATTCAACCCATATTTTACTCCCTTTTTCTACTATCCACCTACACTTATTTCTTCTTCTACCCTACAAGTAATCACATCATTATAGTATCTTGACAGGTTGTATTTTTTTATTTTATTTATTTAAGTTTGATTACCAGGGAAGTGCACTCATCCCAACTGAGCATCTTCAGGCACAGCCTGGATCTATATATCTCAGAAGTAGAGCAGAATACAACTGGAAGGCTGAGAAGAAATACATGAGATATTTATAATGATTTAAACACTTATTGGTTTGGATAGTAGTAAGCACAGCTTAAAAGTAATGCCAAAAATAAAACACAACACTATTTATTCCATTCAAAAATACATTAACTCAGACTGGTATAATAATTTAATGTGCAATAATTGCAATAAAAATAAATAGCTAAGGAGAGCTACAGGACATATTGGTTGAGACATTCATATGCAGAAAATAGTTAACTGTTATATGCTAACTACCTTGTACAACTATTACTGTTTATTTAATGGAACTGAAAACTTGCATATCTTGCAATTTCTTATTTTTTATTTTTATTTCTTTTTTTAGGAATTACATAATACAACTATCAATTTTGTTACCTTCTACTATGATATGTTACTCTAGCAATGCATATTTGTCAGTTCTTCAGGGTCTGCTGCAAGTGCTTTCATGTTAATAATGTGTGACACACTTGTCCATTACCACTTGCTCTAAATGGCAAGTTTGTTAGCTCCCAATAACCTGATCCTACATACTTATCTAGCCCTCCTTCCACCTGACCCTGTCAAACAGCATAACCCTACCAGTGTCCTAACTCTACCCTAAAAATCCCACCTGGTCCCTAAACCTAACGCTAGCCATAGCACTGTCCTCATAGTCCCTAAACCTAAATTCCCCAGTCACTCCCTAAACCTGAACTCCACTCCCATACCCCTAAACCTAAAGTTCCAAATTGGTCCTAAACCTGAACTCACCTCCTGATCTCTAACACTTAAATTTCCATATCTACTCCCTAAACCTAAATACCTCTCCTGAAATGGTAAGCCACACAAGAAACCCCTCCCACACTTTCCCCTTGTCTGCTGCACTTACCTTGCTCAAACTCAGCTACATGTTCAGGTGAGGTGTGCGGCAGCTCCTCTATCTCTACACCTTGTTCAGACATGTTGTTGAGTTGATGTTCGACTGGAAAGCTATGCAGCCTACAAGATCCCCAAGTCTATGCATATGAGACTGTGGTCTTTGAATGTCTGTGACTCAGGCTTTTGTAGGAGACCCATTTCTGTATGATGCCACATTTATACTGCACTGTGTTACTTTACCATTGTATATTTTGTCAGCTACTGTATGTACTATGGTGCTTTTCTCTCCAAGATTCTGCAGAAAAGAGGCACATCCCCAGTCAAATTATCCCAGTTAACAAATAAAATAAATAAATAAATGCATAAATACATAAATAAATGCATAAAAATTCTTATTACCAAGTAAGTCTGTTATAAAAAAATTAGAATAATTTTAAGACTACCTATTGAAATGGCACTTGAAATGCTGAGTGCCAAAAAGGTAAAAAAAAACTGAAAACACAGGAGAAGAGCAAATCTTGAAAATCACTCTTCTCCTTAAAACATCTTTTTGCACCCCACACCCTCCAATATTATATAAACCAACTCTGAGATTGGTATACCAAAGAGAAAGGGAGTATTACAAGAAATGGCATCTCGGTCTTGGTATATATTAGTCCAAGCAATGGCATCGCGGTCTTGGTATATATTAGTCCAAGCAATGGCATCGCGGCCTTGGTATATATTAGTCCAAGCAATGGCATCACGGCCTTGGTATATATTAGTCCATTCTTTTGGCCATTCGGGTTCCTTGCTTTGGGACTTGCTGTAGCGGGTCCTGACATTACAATTCGTTATCTAGTTTTAAAATACTTAGATATAAATTCTGGTGATTGAAAGTGTTCATACATTTTATGGAGGTTTCTTGATAGGTATCAGCTTATTTGTGAACTTGCTTCATCTGTGCTTCACTCTATGAAAGCAGTAATGTAACCTTTCCATTGGTTTCATATCCTGGGACTTCACATTTAGCCGATTCACCATCAAGTGAATTTATACATGACATTTTTTTTTCAGAATTTTTACTAATGACTGTGCATCCCAAAATGTAGTTTTGCTGTCAATGTTTGAAATAATATTTAAACCAGGAGATGAAATTTGCTTTTGTAATCTTCAAAACAGTGGGCCAGATTCTATAAAGTTCATGGAATCTGGCACATTATGCTGATATCAGCGGAAAAGTTGTGGATAGCAATGTTATATGTAAATATGGCACAGTGAACTCAGAATATCTCGCTGCACAGTGGGTGTCTCAGTATTAACAACGTACTGTATATCACTTGCAGTTACTCCATAAGTCATGAAAAACTGCTGTCAATGTGTGATGTACATTAACAAAGTTACAGAAAGAATTTCACAATCTGTGCAGCCTGACAGTCATAAATACTTATCCATAATAGAATCTCTCCAGTAAGCTTACAGACAACTACAGAATATCACCCCAAGTCCATTACTATTAAAATCTGCTGGCTAACACACACACACACATGGAAATTGGGAGATAGAAAAGCAGATGTGGGGTATGAGTGAAGAGGAAAGACATGCAAGAGGTATGCTGGTAAAAGAAAATCAAAGGGAAAGTCAGAGGGGCGTGGGTAATCTATATATATTTTTTTTTGTGCGAATAGGCCCCATTTTTTTATTTGTTTAAGAACAGAAGGAAAAAAGATAGGCAAAGAGGAGAAAAAGGCAATCACAGCAGGCATACCGATAGAACAAATATCACAACACATGACAGACAAAGGTCAGAAAAAAACAGTAAGGGCAGATACGTTACGCAGACAACAAAATACACAACACAGGCAATGGAAAGTTGTCATAACATATCTACCTATGCACTATCATGTTATGACATGTTCAAACTGGCAGTCGTACCTGGAGGTGTATGACCAATGGTAGGTATGTGTTGTAGGGTAATATATAGGGATCACAGTACACATTTGATAAATAAACACATATCCAAGTAGCCTGTCAGCAGTGCAAGTGTAAGCCAAGCAACATCATAGATGAACAAATTCAGATCTAGGAATGCTAGATAATTTCAGCAGAGCCCAGGGCAGAACCTCCAACCATGCATGTCAAAAGCAAACAATCAAGCACAATGACAAACCGCAGTAGCAAACTGGCTGTTACAGACAGAATTAGGTGTGCACAACCTAAAAAAACTTGTAATGGCATGCATATAGGTGACACACATGTCAAAGGCAACACATAGGTGTTGGCGTATATGTATGACTGTCATTGGCCAAAATGGAACATACACACACCAATGACGTGTAAGAATATGTTCACAAATATAACACTACAGCTCAAAAGGAAAAATCAGGTTGTGCACATGAAGTTTGACAATGGACAATGGTTAACACACAAGTATAACATGTAAAAGGAGGTACTGCAAGCAGTAGCAGCTACTTATGTGCATATGTCCTGCATCTGTATAATAGCCATATAGTTGGCGCATATTGTCCTTGTAAACAAAGTATACATGTCAATGGACAATAACTGCAACAAAGGCAAACATATCTGCACAATTTATTACAAAGTGGAAGGGAGGTGGACAACCTGGGCCCACATAAAGGAAGACAATGATAAAGCAGGACAACAAGGTAAGGTTACACCTTGAAAATGCATGGGTACACCACACAAGGTGCTCTTGAAGCCAGCCCAAAATATATTTACGTAAATGGCAAATGTATGTCACATGGGCAGACGTCATTGCTAATGTCAACAAAAATGGGCATGTGTAAATCACACATACACAGTAATGTGCAATCAAGTAACATCAACTGGCATAGGTACATACACATACACATATACTGTCATACCGCTGTGGAATATACAACCGCAGGTGTATGTCACGCACCATGCTCATTACTGAGCAAAGGGCAGTTCTGTGAGCATCATTACAGCACATCAATGATGTGCTTGTGGGTGGCATAGTGGTGCAGCAGTTAACATTATCACCTCACAGCAAGAGGTACTCCAGTTCGATTCTTGGCTGGGGTACCTGCTATATGGAGTCTGCATGCCCTCCCTGCATTTGTTTGGGTTTCTTCCGGGTATTCCAGTTTTCTCCCACATTCCAAAGACATGCATCTTTAGCATTTTTCCCCAGGCTTCTGCTGAAAATAGGCTCTGTCCAAGTCAGACTTTCCCGGTCAATAAATGTTAAATAAATGTACAGAGACGTGTACAATCAGTAAACGTGTACAACTATTGCTGGAAAGTATGAACTTATGTAAATAACAAATGGATGTGGAAATGTAACATGAACCAAACATGGCATACTGTACTGTTACTGAATAAATTATTGTTACCAAGTGTATACATGCATATTAAATTGATATACAATGCACTCAGAAAAGGAGAGCTGCCCATATGCGTGACATACCTTTATATGACCCAACATGGAATCAGTATTGCCAATATATGCCACAAAACATGACACCATGCCACTGGGACAGCATGACACCTATCATCCAAAACACATGGGCAACAACATATCCTGCTGCACATACATGATATAGCAATACACAAATCATAACCATACCAATGTGGTACAGCTGGACTATGGACTACATGTGTTGTTTGTGAGTTTTTCTCACTAAAACACGTTTACATGGTAAGAGATCCAGCAGTAGCTGCATGTTAACTGCCAAAATGCATGGACAACTGAATGTGGAAGGAAACTGTAATGTGGACACTTTGAAATATAATTAAATGTCACACTACATTATCTGCATTGTATGTTTGCACATATAACACATAAGCATGGCAGCTAAATGGTATGCATACATAAGCGTGCATATACAGTCCAATCAGCTATATTGCAAACAGCATGGTGGCAGCATTACATAATTGGAACACACAGACAATACTTATGGACCTGAGAGACTGCTCTGATTGAGATGAACATCATGAATGATCTCTTGAGCTATCTCCTTGAATGCAACAGGTAAAAACAAGCTCGACCACCACAGCTGACACATATAAAACTTTAATAGAAAAACAATAAAAACAAACAAGTAAAAGGTAAGAGTTTTCACAGCTGAAGGCCATTTCTTTAGACTATTGGACCTGTCCTCATAACCTGCAAAATGAAAAGAGCAACTATGAATGACATAATCATCAAATATTACAGGGATATACAGTGTTAAGATCAGGTTTTAAAAACTTTTCCTTTGAAGAACATGAGAGAATCAGCATTCACATTTTGCAGTGTTATACACGCAGTCCTTTACATCTTTGAACAGAGTTGAAGACCTGAGATTTAGACCTGCACCTCTAATATATGCCCACAATCCAAACATCACACCTACTTACCTAGCTAATCCATCTTGCCTGAGAGCTTGGGTTGTGAATGCAGTGAAAAGACTTGGGGTTATGAATGTGCAGGGATGGGTCACTAATATAGATCATAGTTTAGGATTTACAAAATCTGGGCATTTAGGTAAATAATTTGCAAGAAGAATTCATATTAGCACAGTGGTCGCAACCAGTAACAGCAAGCGAAAAACTTAATCTCTCAGGCAATGGGACAGTGTCTTGTATCACATAGCTTCTGTTAACAGAAATACAAAGCACTGTACATCAAGGACACAGTAATGTATGTTGGAGGACAACATTTAAAGATATTCCCTGGCAAAGTATACATCTGAAATCAAATGCAGACATCTGTATATCCTTGTTCTGCATTTAATTGTAAGTTTGATTATCTGACTCCCTCCAAAGATAAAGATGAGGCGGATGTTGAACTGAATTTAATAATGAATAATGATAATGAATAATAATGAATAATGATTCATTAATAATGAATAACAAAATTACACTTGATAGCTTGCAAATATTCTACAAAACATTTTATCAAAAATATAAGTCTTTTCCAAGCTATATACATAACCCAGTACTTACAGAGTTGCTGTTCACAGAACATTATGGAATACAAAGATGTCCTTACATTCACTGCTGCAGTATTCATTACTTGTGGGGTTCCCTGCCATGGAAGCCCCAATGATAGCCAGTATACCAAAGCCTACTGTTGTTTTAAGGTATGCTGAACATCACCCATACGTTCCTTCTGTAGTGTAGGGCATAAAGGTGACTTCCGGATGTACCATCCTCAGAGCGTCTTTGCCACCAGTCCGAACGCATCTCCAGATCATTGGTCTGAATGCCTAACATCATTTTCCACCAGTTTGAATGCAGTTTTCATTCCCAGGTATCACCTACGTCTTCCTGCTCGTTCCAAATCATTGCAGATAAGTATCCCAATTTTTTTCTTAGCTTTTTGTTGCTCCAGGGGGTTAATGTCATCCAGGAACAGTAAATGCCAGTTCAGGAGACAGATTCTCCATAAAGACCACCACAATAAGTGTCTTTTTTGCCTAGGAGCTTCTAATGATCATACGACCTGTCCTATTTGTCAGGCTTTCATTCCAAAACCCCTTCGTAGTAGACTTTCTTCCCTTTACTTATATCTTGAGAACCAGTGTCTTAAGCTTCTCACTAAAGATACAGTGGAAGGAACTTCCCACACTGAGGGTCAACTGTTAAGGAAGAAGAAGGTGAAAAAGTTAAGAGCGGAATCTTCCAATGTCCAGCTTCTGATGGGTGTTTCTCATGAGGTCAGTGAAAACCTGGAGGCACATCTGGCTTTGTTGTCAGATTTCTGTGCCATAACCAGGTTAGAGGCCAGCCAGGATCTGGCTGGCAGAACGGCCAACGAAGCTTTGCAGGCATCCATTTCAGACGTTCAGGAGGAACTATGGTTGATTATTTCCAAGGAGCCTAGGGAAGATGTTCCTTCTATGGTTATTGAATGTCGTCCTGGATCAGAGCCTTCTAAGTTTTATAGAGTGGACATTCCTTTAAGGAACACAAAAAAAATAAATAAATAAACATATTTCTTCTGCTCCTTGGGTCCAGAAAGTGAGTGGCAGGCCTTTACTCCGAGGTTGTTTAATGCCTTAATGTCATTAAAACCTCCTCAGGAAGTTTCTGTTCCTGCTCTTCCTTGGTCTTCTACTCCCCTAAAAGACCTAGAGAACAGGATTCTTCTGAGGAAGAGTCGGATTCTGATGAAGAATCCCTGGTTTAGTCTACTTAAATTCCTTCTCCTTTGGGCTATGGATCAGAGGATGAGGAATCTAATAGTCCTGATATTCCTTTTGAAGAAATTTCCTTTGGGGCAACAGTCTCTAGGACAATGGAATTTTTTAAGTGGGATTGTGCTCAGGTCTCTGATATCCATAAGAGATACTGTGAGGTGCTGCAGATGGAATCTCCCAAACCTGCTGCTGTTCCTCCTGTTTTACCTTCTTTGTTGGATGCTTTTTCCAATGCCTCTAAGCACTTGATTCTCTGCTCCCTGCACCCAAGAAGCCTGATAGATTTTATAGGGTGCCTGTGGATTGTACCTTTTTATACAGATGTCCTGCTGCTGACCCCTCTGTCATGTCTGTAGCTTCTGACTAGCCATCTCAATTGCTTCCATCACCCCCAAGTTACTGCCTTTTGACAAAGACAGAACAACCATGAAAAGACTGGGTATGATGGTTTACACTTCTTCTACCCTAGCTTTTAGGGCTACTAATTATCAGACCCATATGTCTAGGTGTGTGCTGGCTGCCCTTTCTCAGGCCTGTCAGCTTATTTCTGATCTTCCAGACACTGAGGGCAAGACTTCTGCTCTTTCCTTGTTAGGGACTTCCTCTGAAGTGGTTCGTCATTCTATCAAATGTAGTTATGATGCAGCAGATGCTTCTTCTAGGGCTGCTACTTTTGGTTCAGTAATGAGGAGGTATTTTGGTTTTGGCTTCAACCTATACCTCATGATATTAAAGGCTAAGTTGATGGATGCTACTGTGTATAATAACCTTTCATCTGGGGAAGCAGCTACTGGTTTGTTTAAGGCCCTTCAGGACTAGGGGAAGGCCTTACAGGAGCTTAAATGTGTTTGTTTCTCCTCTGCCTAAATTTCAGAGAAACTATCCCAATAAGCCTGCTTTTGTTCATAGGCAATCTCGCCCTTCTACTAAAGGTAAAAAGAGTGGCAAGCAGGCACCTCCTACTAAGGCCACTCAGACTTCGGGGATTCAGAAGCCTTCCTTTCCTGATAAACCAGGTGCTGTATGACTATCCATCTCTTCCCAGCCACATTCCTCTTTCTCTTCCTGTTTTGCTTCAGACTACTCAGGATTATTGGGTTCTGTCCATCATTCGGCAGGGGTACTTCATGGTGTGGAAATCTTGTCCTCCTTTTATGGGTATTCCTCAGTCTCCTCAGGAACAACTTCCTTTTTTCCTAGAGATTCTTTGAGATCTTTTGACTCAGGGTACTATTCAGAAGGTACCTGTGTCCCAAAGGAGAAGGGGATTTATTCAAGAATGTTTCTAATGCCCAGAAAAGAGGAACCTGGAGACCAGTTCTAGACCTGTCTCATCTAAACACTTTTCTGACGGTGCCATCCTTTCGGATGTTGTCACTTCAGACTGTTTCCTCTCTTGTTCCCTCAGGCCTATATGGTGTCTCTGGATCTCAAGGATGCTTATCTCCATATTCTGATCCATCCTCTTTTCAGAAAGTTTTTGCATTTCTCTGTTGCTTTCTGGCAATTTCAGTTCTCTGCTTTGCCCTTTTGCCTTTCTACTGTCTCAAGGCTATTCACCAAATGACTAGCTCCTGTGATTGTTTTTTTGCAGACTTCTAGGGATCCAAATATTTCCTTACATTATTGACCTGCTGATTCAGGCATCCTCTCCAGAGATCCTTTTACAAAATCTTCATTTTGCCATTTACCTTCTTCAGAGCCTAGGGTTCAAATTAAACTTCAAAAAGTCTTCTGTGACTTCTTCTCAGGATCATGTCTTTCTGGGTTGCAGGATTCAGATGATGCCAATGCTGGCATCCCTATCTTCTCCAAAGGCCTTAATTCTCATTTCTTTCTTTCAAACTCTTCTTCCTCTGGCCTCCATTACAGCCAGGGAGTTTCTGAGAGCTTTGGGTTTTAGGATATCCACCATTCCGATGCTCTCTCTGGCCAAACTTCACATGAGAAAGTTTCATTGGTTTCTGAAGTCAGTGTGGCTTCAACATGCACCTCCTCTAGACTTTCTAGCTCTTCTTCTTCCTTGTCTCAAGAAGGAACTTCTCTGGTGGATCAAGCAGTTGTCTCTGAATTCAGAGCTCCCTTGTCATCTCCCTCTTACCTCTCAGGAACTGTTCACAAACACTTCAGATGCTGGATGGGGAGCAACTTTTGGCTAAAGATACAGGAGGTGTGGTCACCTCTTCAGCAGATGGAGCACATCATTGTCAAAGAGATGAGAGCTCTTATGCTGGCTCTTCAGGCCTTTCATCCATTTTGTTCCTCTGGGGCCTCTCAAGGTATTCACAGACAATACCACAGTGATGTGGTATACAAACAAGCAGGGAATAACAATATCTTATCTTCTTTACCAGTTGGCACTTCAGGTATGGGATCTTGCTGTCAAGCATCAAGTGATTCTTCAGGCAGTTTATATCCCTTCAGATCATAACACTGTGGCAAATACTCTGAGAAGGTCCTTAACTTAATCTCATGACTGGATGCATCACAGGGATGTGTTTCTAGACATTGTCCACCAGTGGAGAATTCTTCAAGTAGATCTATTTCCCTCCCCTCTGAAAAGACAACTTCCTCTGCTTTGTGTCAGAGTCCCAGGTCCTCTAGTTTGGAAGGTGGACACACTATCTTTTTCTTGGAAGGGGGTGTGTCTTTATGCATTCCCCCCCTTCCTCTAATTCAAAACATTCTGTTCAAGACTGACTAGGACGCTCCCAAAATCTTGTTGGTGACCCCCCACACACACACACTTTGGCCGCAACAGCAATGGTTTCCTCTACTTCTGCATCTAGCCAAGGACAATCATCCCAAGTTACCTCACAAGATGGATCTACTCAATCAAGACAAGGGATCTCTCATTCATCCCCACCTGTCTATGCTTCAGTCAACTGACACTGTGGGTGATAGGATTTTAATTCCTCATAGACACCTTTTTTCTGAGAACACGCCAAAGGTCATGCAAGAGGTCAGGAAACCTACTACTAGGAAATCCTATTTATCCAAATGGAAGAGATTTTCTATTTGGTGTCTCTCGTTTAACCTGGACCCACTTACTGTGGGTGTTCCTTTGGTTCTCTCTTATTTGTGTAAGTTGCTCAATGCTGGTTTGGCCTATTCTTCTATTAAGTCCCACTTATCAGCTATCTCTGCTTGTCTGACTTTATCTCCTCCTTTAACTTCTAGATTTGAGGCTAAACCATTTCTTAAAGGCGTTTGTAGTATTAGACCTCCCAGAAAGCCTGTTCCTCCTCCCTGGGATCTTAATTTTGTTTTGGAGAAGTTGTCTCAGGCTCCTTTTGAGCCTGCTGCTTCAGCTTCTTTGCAACATTGTTCTGGGAAGACTGTTCATTTGTTGGCCTTTACTTCTGTCAGATGGGTGTCTGAGTTCCAAGCCCTTATGGCTTGTCCTCCTCTTTTGATATTTGATAAGGATAGGACAGGGTGTCCTTACATGCTAATCCTTTTATGCCTAAGGTGGTTAGCAAGTTGTCTCTTCATCAGTGTATTCATTTGCCTACTTTTTTCCTCTGTCCACACTCTGACTCTGAGAGGGGGCTGCATACTTTGGACGTGCATAGACAACTTAGATTTTATTTGGATAAGAGTAAGGCTATTAGAAAATCTGATCTTTTTTTTTTTCTTTTCATCCTAGGTCTTTAGGTTTAGCTGTATTCAAGCAAACTATTTCTTCTTGAATTTCAAAGGCTATTTCTTTTTGTTATACTTTTCAAAGTAAGAGCCTTCCTTCTTCTGTTAAGGCTCATTCCACTAGAGCTGTGGCTTCCTCTGGTGCTTTTTTCAAGGGTTTAAATACTAATTCTATTCTTGAAGCAGTTACCTGGACTTCTGTGCATATATTTACCAAGCACTACAAGTTGGATGGTATCTCCAGAGCTAGAGCTGTTTTTTTTTCTGGGGCCATTCTTCGTGGCTTCTTAGAGAGCTCTACTCCTCCTTCCTCCTCCCAAATTTCTTCCTGAGCTTTGGCAGTCTCCCACAAATAATGAATACTGCAGCAGTGAATGTAAGGATATAGCATAGTGTGTAAAACTGGGTCTATATCAGGAAATCGACATCTGAAAATGTCAACACATTTGTTCGATATGGAAATGTCGAACTCCAACTTTCCCGAACGGCCAAATCACCGATTTCTTTCCAAGGGAAAGAAATCGGTTGGGCGTTTTGTTACACCTGCCCTTTCCCCGACTGTAGTGCGGTCTCAGAGTTAGAATATTTAGTTGAGGGGTGTGGGGGATTAAGCCCCCCACTTAAATATGTTTGTTTTTGTGTGGCATTGATTTTTGGCAAACTGATTTCTTTCCATCGGAAAGAAATCGTTAATTTGGCTGTTCGAGTATGTTGGAGTTCGACATTTTCATGTCGAACAAATGTGAGTCGACATTTTCAAATGTCGATTTCATGGTATAGACCCTGTAAAATCTTACCATAACAATAGATGCCCTTGCTTTTACTGCTGCAGTATTCATTCCCTCCCTCCTTCCCTCAGTCCTTTTCCTTCCTGGATGTACTGGTTAACTCTTGGGTTTCCTCTGACTGCTGCTCCTACTGTGGCAATCACTTCTGAGGATGGTATGTCCGGACATCACCTTTATGCTCTACACTATGCAAGGAGTGTACAGGTGATGTTCTATGTACCTTAAAGCAACAGTAGACTTTGGTATACTGGCCAGCGTCAGGACTACCATGGCAGGGAATCCCACAAGTAATGAGTACTGCGGCAGAGAAGCAAAGGACATCTACTTTTATATCAAGATTTTACACAACTGTACTATATTCATAGACATTTGGCAAATTCCATTCCATCCTCAACTCCTTTTTCCATTTATGCACATGGGGTCAGGGTGTCACTTCCACAGTGACAATCATTTCAAGCCAAGGTTTACACCACCAGGTGGCTAGCCCTGCCATGGTAGTTCATTCACACCACTCACTCTTGCACACACACTCACTTATGGGTGTCCAGTCCACCTACTGCATGTCTTTGGAATGTGAGAGGAAACCAAAGCACCCAGGGGCAGGGGAAACTCACGTGACCACAGGGAGGACATGCAGATTCCACACAAAAGCACCCCAGCCGAGAATCAAACTAGAAGACCTCTTGCTGTGAGGCGAAAATGTTGACTGCTGCACCAATGTGGCCACCCAGACATTTAGCAAATAACCAAGTAATTTATAAGCATGCACAAAATAACATTAACATCAATAAGCAGGTGTGTAAAGCATAGTATTGACAATGTGTGAAAGACACAAAGATAAGGAATGTTACCCCTATGTGGAGCTGATCCCGCAGCATGCCAACATATATGCATGCTGTCATGTTTCTTTACAGTCTAAGCTATCAACATACATTTCTCCTTAGCAAACAGTTCCTGTGTGTGTTTATCTGTATTCCTGCTGATAATGGATGAATATGGAAACATCCAAGACATAACCACTACTGGCCATCATAATCTACAGAAATAACGGTTAACAGAAATGAAAAGCTATGTGTAAGCAGTTGGACAGGCATTTCATTTGGCTTAAACAAATGGGACTATAATAAGAATGCTCACTTTATTAAGAGGAACAGACTAATATGAGTTACTATTCACATATATACAAGTAGACTAGCCGACACTTTTGTAGTATTCCAGGTAACTACGAAGTGCGTAATTATCAGCGGCTTAGGTGCTATATGCGCCATTGATACATGACTATATTGGATGTGTGAAATGATGTCAATATCCAGATGAGCTAATTGTCAGAGCATCTACTTAATGGTTATAAAAGATATGTATCTGATATGTTTGGGACACAGTTATTTCTGTAAATTCCATAGGAATGCTTAGGTATGCGTAGTATTATGACACTTACTGTACACATCCACTAGCTGTCAGTGCATCTAAGCAAATGAAACTCAACATAGTAGTGGCGAACCTGCACTCCAGTCCAGTAGATCTCTTATGTCATCAATGCTTCCTCACAACCTGGTGCTAAATATTGATCATCACAAAGTTCCAAGGCACTCAGTTCATAGGTAGCAATGGTCTAATCTGTAAATATATCAAAATCAGTATTTAAAAGTGGCACTTATGTCATGTTATCAGATCAATGGAAGATAGCAGACACATGCTACACATGGTATGGTACCGTTTAACAATACCTATTAGGTACTTGTGTGAAGCACCTCCCATTTACACTGAGCTATTTGTTATTGCACCATATTTCAAGAGCTTACATGAACGTGCACAAATGGGATTCCAGAACATGGCATTTTAATGAACTTCATTAATTATGCACGGTGCAAATGGTACTGAAAAGATGTGCACACATAGCTGCTCTTATTTTCAGTTATATCCAAGCAATCGGTAGCTACCAAGGTAATCTGGCACCTCCTAGCATTGCTGTTTTGGGAAATGTGAGCTCATAATACACCTATGTTAACAATACTCATTCTCAAATGTATCTCTTTAGATTTATGCATTTATGGAAAATGTGTGCATTTTGTAAAATGTGTGTAACTTATTGGAGTGGTGTGATATTGACCAGCATGCATACAGGTGTTGACATCTGCATCAAGGACATGCAGTAATTTCCCAAACGCAGTTATAAAGATATATGTTCATAGCAAAAGTGAACAGTACATAAAGACGGATTTACGGATTCTCCGTATATCTTACAGGTGACTCCATACACTCTGTTGTGTATCTCCATACACTCTGTGGCATATGCATGGAAAACTACACATTCCGACAGTATCCTTATGTCACTATGTGCAATGTATTCCTTTTGTTGTTATGGATATTTACTCTTAAAACAAGTCTTAGAACTACTGGGTCAATATGAACAGGATCTGTACAATCTGTGGTCCGCTTATAAATCCCAAGGTTTTGGAACACTTTCCATAAGTTATTCAATTGATAATTTACAGATAATCAGTGCTGATGTGGATGGCATTCACTTCTCATTAATGATTGTGTTGAACTGAGGTAATCATGTACAACTTGTCATATGACTGTTTTTGAATACTTGTCTGTTTAAAACAAACAAAAAAAAACAAACAAAAAAACAACAAAAAGCCAGCCGTCAAAGGAAACCACTGTAGTAAAAAGTATCCAGCAAATGCAGCAACCAATGCAACCACCACAGCTGTCATAAAATTAAAACTTTAACACAATAAAACACTCATAAAGATTAGTGTTTTCAGATAACTCAGTATCCTTCATCAGATCAAACCTTCCATGCAAACAATTCTCTATTTAAAAACTTCACCAGAGAATCAAAATCATTGCAATAGTCTATGCCCCTTTAGGGCTGGTTTGAGAGATAGATTTCTGTTAATTCCAGGTAGTTTATCAGCCTGTAAGTTACCTATCCAGTTCATCTCAACTGTCTCAGTAACATTTATTCAATCTCCTCCCCTTGTATTCTCATTAATAACCTGTCAGGCCAAGAAGCAAATTCTGTGACTGTTATTCTCCAGTATTTCTTTATAAGCGGTTCAATATAGAAAGACTCTGGGCACATGTTGGTCAAAAGTTAGGCCACTGTACACACAAGCTCCAAAATGCCAAACAACTGGGTCAGTTCTCAGGGGGCATTGTCAATTTGGCAGTTCACTGGAGATGACGACTTCCCAAAAGATATGATAATGTATTTCTTGGAGTTTAGTTTCAATTCATGATTCTGGCACCAGTTATTGTTTGGGATAAACCTTCCTGCATGATGGTTAGGTCATTTGGGGATTTGATATCTGCTATTAGCTTGTAGTCAACTCAAACTTAGTTGGCCCAAGCCCTTTGGTATTTACTTTTACTTTGTGAGATGTATATGCCATACAGAAAAAAGTCTCAGCACTAAACCCTGGGGGACTCCATTGGTGACTGGTGTCTTTCCCTGTTTTGATCTCCTGCATCCTGTGAGCAAGCATACAGGTATACATTCTTTGATTCACCTTCCTGATTGTATTAACCTGATTGTATTAAATTATATTCATTGTATAATACAGTACCACTTGTTAGAATGTGTTTTAAATTTGTAGTTTGGAACAGTCTTCTAGTAAGCAATGAAACAAAATGTATGAACCAATAATGACAAAACTACCCATTTCAGAAAATTTCAACCATAAAAGGTCACTCAAACTTCTGTCATTACAATCCACCAATATCAGTAAATATGCAAAATCTATGCAGAAGTAAGCCATCTAAATAATTCCACATTAAAGGGATCTATAACTAATGAAGATGTTGCTGCTAGCAAACAACTTTATATTTCATTGTTTCATCTACAAATAAAGAGCCTGTTGCCCTTGAAGAATAAATTGCCTACGCTACATTAAAAAATGCTAAGTTAGTAATTTTGCAATGAGGAATGGATGGCAAACTGATGGTTCATAGTTACTAGGTAACTCCTCCAAAGGATGACATTCATTGGAATGCAGCATCTACTCCCATTAAAGTACAACACAGTACAGTATCAGCAATCCATCTGCATACTGTGGGAGTAGTACTCACAGCCTTCTGCATCAAAAGCAAGTATAACACCTGTTGTTAGTTTAACTTCTGTGCAAATCCACATTTGCGTGAAAACTCCACTTCATTAATTTGTCCTGACAGGTCTTGCAGGTGTAAAAGTGGGGGGGGGGGGGATCCCCCTCCCCCTGGCTCAATGGTTCTGGCACCCATGCATATAAGTGACATTAGGTTAAGAATCCTTTGATGAAATATATACTGGAGAATAATGATCACAGCTTTCACTTTTTGGCCCTACAGGTCATTAATGAGAATACAAGGGGAAGAGATTTAATTAATGTTACTGAGACAGCTGAGATGAACTGGATAGGTAACTTACAGGCTGATAAGCTACCTGGGCTTAACAGCATTTTACCTTTCAAACCAGCCCTAAAGGAGCTTAGACTATTACTATATTTAAATAGAGAACTGTTTGCATGGAAGGTTTGATCTGATGAAGGATACCGAGTTATCCAAAAGTGCTAATCTCTATGAGTGTTTTATTGTATTAAAGTTTTAATTTTACGACAGCTGTGGTGGTTGCATTGGTTGCTGCATTTTTGGATTCTTTTAACTACAGCTCTTTCCTTTGATAGCCAGCTTCTTGTTTTATACTAATTTTAACAAGGTGTGGTTTAACTTGGCAGTAGGTAGTGTGAGACCTGTTCTTTCTAATATAGAATTGGAGTACCATCCTATGTAAAAAAGAATGTGCAAGCTTTGTTCAACTAATCCTTTGCTGCGGATTTAGTTCTCTGACTGTTTTGATGGTGAACTAACTACTGAGGCTGAACAGTTCAAAATGGATGCATTTATACCACTGTATAGAGAGCTGGAAGACTTATTGTATAAATTGTAGTGGATAGAGTGGCAGCTTTTCCACCTTCAAGATTGTCTTCATTATAAGATCATACCACTTGGTCTGAGGGTGCTAGTTATGCCTACTTATGGGAATTCACAACTGGAACTATTGAAAAAATGGCAACAGCTGACTATAGAGACCAGTTTGACTTAAATACCGATAGAACGGACCTTAATTGTTGAGGCTGAGAAAAAGCAACAGCAGATGGAAAGTAAGTGCACCAAAGATATTTATGCTGAGAAACTAAATGATCTATTTTTGAATTTAACCACATTTGATAGTAAACTTGAGAGAGTAAAAACCAAGAAACTTATAAGGGATCACTGTGACTTTGTTAATGGGTGTGTCTTTACATGGCCCAGAAGGCACGCCAATGAAACTAGTAACAACAGGAAAGACATAGCATCTGTAGAGCCACACAGAATGATATGAATGCTTCAGCCAGTAACATTGACACAATTGATACTGTTGCTGTAGATAAAAACACTGTGAATTCGAATAGTTTTAATACTCTGACAAGTGCTCCTACTACTACTACTTCTTCTGGTAATAATGTTGTTAAAGATTTGGGTGCTAGACATAAAGAAGGAATGCAAGTTCCTTTGGTTTTTCCCATACTCTCATTACCTCTTCCCCTGCTATAGGTAACTACACAGAAGAACAATCATTCCACAAGCATGGGGAGAAAGAGTAGGAAATTTTCGAGAGAAAAGAATTGAATACTGATGAAGAAAGCAACAATAATAGTTTGGTTGTAAACCTAATTAACTTATCCCTTTCGATGAAGGGCTATCATTTATTCTATGGCAGGCCGAATTATATCACAGTGGACCTGAGACGTTTTGGGAGGAATATTATGTTAAAAAATATTTATAGAAATGAGCCGCATGACAATGTGAAACCATTGGTTAAACCCAGCACCTTCATTCCACAAAATGTTCTGGTTATAAGACACTTTCTGAAAAGTGCGTGAAGTGCAGATATCTCAGTTACTCAATCAGTGTAAACAGTGCTCTTATAATTTAACACTCAAACAGAAATGTGCATTAGATAAATTGCAAGCTAATAACAATAGTGTGATTTTACCTGCAGACAAAGATGGTGCCATAGTGGTTCTTGATGCATCTATATATGACATGAAAGTGAACAATATACTATCAGATGAGACAACATATAAGATAATTAATCGATTACAAGTAAATAGAATGATTCAGTTGATTCATGACACAGTTAAAGACCTACTAATATTAAATAAAATAACTAAAGACTTCTGTGATTTTTTAATAGTGGAGCATCCATTAATACCTGTGATAAAAAGGCTGCCAAAAATTCACAGTTTCTTGATTCTCCATTACATCCTATTGTGGCTGGAGCTGGTTGGCTCACTGAGCCTACGTCTATATATTTTGAACGAAAACTGAGAGAAGTACTTGACCACGTACCTATTGTCTTAAGAGACAGTAAAGACTTTTTAGTATCACTATCCAACTATAAGACAACACATGAAATGACAAGAGATTTCTTACATGGTCACCAGGCATACACAGAGCTTTTTTACGGTCATACCAAATAATTATGGTTTGAAATCCATTAAAGCGTATCTTAATGAATCTACTGTGTTAGACTCAGACAACATCTATATGTTGCTGCTGCTATTAAGTGCTGGAAAACAATGTCCTGATGTTTAAACAGAATATATATTGGCAACGATCCAGGGTAGCGATAGACACTCCCTGTGCCAACTCATATTCCAACTGCGTTGGTGAAGTGGGAGATGGACTTTATACTTAATAATAATCCTTTTGATGACCGCATGTTATACTATAAAAGATTTGTGGACAATTTTTTTTTCTGTGGGCTGGCTCTGAACAAGAACTTTACAAATTTGTGGAATATTTAGAAAGTACAACTTTGTTGGAATTTATATGGAGAAGTCTACATGCATATAAATTTCTTAGATGTTAGTTTAAATATATAAAATAATGAAATCAGTACTTCTTTACACTGTAAGAGCTGCAAGAGAAACAATCTGTTAATACGTAACAGTTTGCATCCACGGCATATTTATTCCAATATAGTTAAGGGGCAAATTCTATGAGCATCAAGACTGCATACAGATGAAAATGACTATACAGCAAAAAATGCTATGATTAAGAACATGTTTTTTGAAAGACGATATAACCGTAATGAAGTTGAAAGGATCTCTGAAGAAGTTTCATTACTAAGAACATCCAGAGGAGCACTATACTTTTCAAGTGGACACTCTTTGCAGCATGAGACTTTACGTCACAACTGGCCACATAGGAATAGGATAGTTTTGAAATACACTACAGACACACAATAAATATGTAATATTTTTGAACAGAATTAGTGTATTCTCACTAGGGATGAAAACATTTGAAGAATTGTTAGCGACACACCATGTTTCTCATTTAGGAATTGTAAGCACTTAAAGCAGATTTTATGTAATAGCTCTTTGACTAGATCTAAGCCAATTTCCAACAAAAAGGAACTTTTCCATGCCATATGTGCACCTGTTGTAAATACATTTTAACTTCAGATGTTTTTGTACATCCATTGAATATACAAGCTGAGATATTATGCAGACGGCAGGACCAGAAATGTTATTTATGCTGCTCGCTCTGTTTTATGGAGTTTCTTTTATATTGGCAAGACAAATCGCCAGTTTAAAGAACACATTTCAAAACATATAAATGACATTAGGGTAAATGACTCAAAAAATCCTTTGATGAAACGTATACTGGAGAATAATAGTCACAGCTTTTGCTTCTTGGCCCTACAGGTCATTAATGAGAATACAAGGGGAGGAGATTTAATGAATGTTACTGGGACAGCTGAGATGAACTGGATAGGTAACTTACAGGCTGATAAACTACCTGGGATTAACAGCAATATATCTCTCAAACCAGCCCTAAAGGGGCTTAGACTATTGCAATGATTTTGATTCGCTGGTAAAGTTTTTAAATAGAGAATTGTTTGCATGGAAGGTTTGATCTTATGAAGGCTACTGAGTTCCAAAAGCGCTAATCTCTATGAATGTTTTATTGTATTAAAGTTTTAATTTTATGACAGCTGCTGTGGTTGCACTGGTTGTTGCATTTCTGGATACTTTTTACTACAGTGCTTTCCTTTGATAGCCGGCTTCTTGTTATTTTTTGTTTGTTTTATACTCATACTTGTCTGTTTAGGCTGCACTTGCATTACAGCTACAGCAACACACATTTCTGTTGTACACATATGTTTATCTAGTATGTTAATGTGAAATGCACGCAGACTGTGGCTCCTGTGGCATTCTGCTGTTGTGTTTGGACCTCCATTCCATGGATATTTACTGTAAGGGGTTTGAATCCTACAGGCAGCCTCTACAGATATCATAAGTTATGTTGCTTACAAGTTTTATGTATGCAGGCATTGTTGCATTTTTATATGTCATATTACTATATGTCACAGTAAGTATTTCATAGCATTTTGCATTGCACAGGAATGCATAATGTTTACAGTGACATAAGCTGTGCACATAATCATCTCCATAAGTTGGCCACCACATGAATGTGAACATGTGCATATCACTATCTTTCAGATGGCAAACAGACCTGGGGTGATAATTTCTATCCACAGGAGATCAAAATTAGAATAGATGCTCTGCAACAACAAGAACAGAGACTCTTTGGATGGGCAGGGAATAAAGAATGGAGGAATAAAGACTGGGCCAACCTCAGCAGCATGATTAATGCAGAGGGAGGTCACAGTAGATCCTCCATGCAGATTGAGGGATGCCACTTGTGGTGGCCCAAAATTGAACAATATTTCTTGCATTCCCGCATATGGCAAGTGGGGTGAGACACATACCCGGGGCCGAATAGAAGCAGGTGTTCCAGGCTGCACATGTATGTATTACTTTGCATAACAAGGATGACTACAAATTAAATCATTCGATATTGCTGTCGCATGCATATTCATGTATTGTTGTTTTTGTTTTTCAGCAGCGGAATTGAATCATGCTCAGAAATCCACACAGGGTGATGATAATCAACATAAGTGTAACAACATATAGCCATACACTGCAGTATAGACAGAACATTGCAGCCAACATGTGTAATCCTGTCTGCATTAATGTTTTCAGGTCCATCTACCTTTGCACAACACCAGGAAATGGCAGGTGAGTGCCACCATACCACTTCCTGTTATTGCCTCAGCCTCATGTCATGGCACTGCTGCTTGTTGTCATATTGATATTTCCCTAACAATGTACACTACAGGTACATCCAGTGGGAACACAAGCCACATAGATGCAAGTACAAACAGACCAGGTATGTTACCACAACAGGTACATAGGTTGCAGCAATGTGTAGCAGGCCAGTGTTACATGACATTAATGCCGCTGTTTTTCTACACAGGGACATCTGGCCAACAGGTGTAATGTAAGTCACATGACTTTCCACAGCCCCTGTTACTGTGTTGTATATGTCATCATGTAACTTTTCTGTTGCCTGCATACATGACTCCGTTGTCTTTCTCTTTACTTTTCCACTGCAGGATCCACAGTACAACACACAAACTCAGAACATCGAAAATCTGTCAGTGGTATGCTATTACCTATCTTTCATACCTGTCATTACTGTTATTTATGTTGTTGTCCTCTACTGTGTCCTTCTACTTCTGTCCTTCTAATAGGTCAGACTACATCATTGTTAAGTGCACAAACAAACGGTATGTCTGCGTAATACTTACTGTATGTTTTAACAATGTGGGAATGGTCCATGCTGGCAATGATGTAATGCAGAATGCTGACTTTGTTTCCCTGCAACAGTTGAAGTTCATTCCACTCCTCCCACACTGTCTTCCCATGAAGACTTGTCAGGTGTGTGTTATGGTTGTATTCTCACATATATCATGTATGTTGGATATGTAATATAATTGTCAACTCCCTGTTATACAGATTCCATGACCCATACACACATACAGGACCTAATGGTAAGTCATTATTATCTGTAACATGATTGATATATATATATATATATATATATATATATATATATATATATATATATATATAAAATATTATATTTATTTATTCAACATTTGTTTACTGGGAAAGTCTAACTTGGAACAAGCAGATTTTCAGCAGAGGCCTGTACAGAAATGCTCCAAACACATGTCTTTGTAATGTGGGAGGAAACTGGCACACCCAGAGGAAACACACACAAATGCAGGGAGGATATGCAGACTCCACACAGAAGGCACCCCAACTGAGAATTAAACCGGAGAACCTCTTGCTGTGAGGCAATAATGCAAACCGCTGTACCACTGTGCCATCCATACAGATAATAACATTGCAGTGAGATATATGTGGCATATGTCTTTAATGTGATGTAAGCATGTTTTCCTGATCTCTGTCATCTGTCTTTTCTTTTAGCACATCAACTGTCTTTATCTTCCATTTGCCTGTCCATTAATCCCACTGTGGTATCTGATGTGTCTCAGTATGCTAGCATTGCCCCTGTCACAAGGACACTGATTTGGTGATACAGTCTGGCCCAGATGGTAATAGTCATGTGGATGCGGTTATAGCCTCAGATATGGAGGCAAACTTGTCCAGCCACTCTGATAATGAGGAGACATCAGATGGTGGACAGGATGAGGCCTGTGGATAACATACCTATGTTGAGACTGTTGCCAATGTTGACATTTCCCCACAACACATTCATACTACGCACCACAGTAGATGTAGATGTGCAGCTGGTGTGCATGGGCAGAAGTCAGAGGGTGTACTCCTTCTCCTACAGGCACATGGACATTCCCAGCAATATCATTGATCTCACATCCTTGCACTTGTCCATGACACAGATGGTGTTGCATATCAGCTGGGTGTGCTGCGTGAAGGACAGCAGCACAAACATAGTGAGATAATGGCATCATTGGCATGGTCAGTAGAATCTCAGCTGTAGTGCCATAGTGCAAGCAGGTTCTGTGTGCCCTGATTGTGCTTAGCTGATTGCCACATTGGTGAGGCAGGCCCCCTCTCAGAAGGACAAGCATTGCCCATCAGGCACCAATGTCTATTCTCAAATGTGCACATACTTATGCTGCTGGCTCATCTGCAGTGGGCCCAGCAGTCACAACTGGACATTCAAGTTGCAATCATGCTACTTAACCTCCACATGCTGGCATCACCCCATCAGTCTCATCTGTGGAGCAACCTGGGCCAAAGTGTTTCCATAAGTGGTAGGGGCAAAGTATACCATGGTGTGAGTCAGCATAGGTGCCTTAGACTGCATTAGAGTAACACTGACAGTTGATCTACTCTGTCCAGTAGTCTCAGTCTCACCCCATGATGATGATAATTATTGTGCAGAATACTGAAAATGTCATCTGTCTGTGTTCATTGACAAGTCTGATGCCACAGGAATCCAACTGTTTTAATAAGCATAGCTAACTTAATTTAATACATTACTTTATCCATACTTTGCAGTGATATATATTTGCCTGTGATATTAACAGCAGTTCTGCATTATGTCCTGAGCTGTTTACCTGCTTGCATCTTTTTATAGTAGATAGATAGGAATGTGTTGCACAGATGTGTATCCCTTATTTTTTGCCATACATAGATACACCAATATGAGTGTATTTATACCTGTGTGAGTTGTGGCCTGAGTTGATGATCTCTGTTGTCATAGATTTACATATGTTCATAATGTTAGATGTTATGATTATGTTGTTATGTCTGATGCTCAGTGTGTATATCTACTGGGTAATTGCCATTAGATGCAATCTGTACTGCTGTGGTGGGGTAACACCTGAACATAAATGTTTAATCTCTGTACTTCTATACGTGTGACTTGTCATGACTCAGAGATGTGTGCCAGATGTTGCCATGTTGCCTGGGCCTGCACTTGTGGTCACACCCTCGGTCAGCCACACCTGCGCCTTCTGCCCTCTATGTCCTCCTGCTCCTCCTCTGATACCTGTGGGATGTCATCTTCAGACAGCTGGAGTTCTTTGGGTAGTTCACCTACACCTGCAACTGAAAGACTGCTGTGTGCTCTTGTTAGCATGTTGTGTAGAATGGCACACACAGTTATCATCTGTGCTGCCTTTTCCAGTTTGTATTGCAGTGCACCCATGGATGTGCCCAGACAGCTGAACCTGGCTTTTAGTACACTGAACACATACTCAATGATATATCTTGTTGTAGCGTGCGCTCTGTTGTAGGCCTCCTCTGCAGGGTTTGATGGTTCTCTAGATGGAGTCATTAGCCACAGCTTAAGTGGATAACCATAGTTACCTGTTGTGGGAGTAAACACACATGTTGTCAGCATGGACATTATTGGGAGGGGTATCCTTAGCTTACATCCTAGCTGTGTTCCTGTACTTACCCAGTAGTAGCCCCTCAGGTGTTTCACCTTGCTGGAATGCCTCCCTCATACCACTTTCACTCCATATGGCAGCATCATGGACACTTCCAGGATGTGTTGCCTAGGCTGCCATCTGCTTCACATATGAACTGGCAGTTCAGGGATGGCTAGCCCTTTCTGTTGATGTATCTGATCTGTCTGCTTTTGGATGAACTGGGGTCTTGATAGAGATGTGGGTACAATCTATTGCACCAAGTACATGTGTGAAGTTTGCAAGGTTATAGAACTGGCACACTACAGTTCTCGGCTCCATGGGGGTAGAGTGAAAATGTATGTAGTCATCCACCTTGCTACACATTGCTGCCTGATGTTTTGCCAAGATACAACTCGCAGCCATCTGTGACACTCCTCCAGCATCCCCATGTGTCTTTGGAATGTCTCAGATGCAAGTACACCCCATCCGAGATACACTTGGGTTTCAAGAGGGATAGAGTTACCTCTCAATGTCCGCACAGACATCTGTGGGGCACACGTTGCACACAGCCTGCACCAGCTATCTGTCTAGGCAGTAGCAGTCAATTATTTGTTCATCTGTCAGTGAGTTTAGTTGCAGCCTTGCCCTCACTCTACTTGGCTGCCTTCTGGGTGCATAGTCACAACCTTATCCATGGCTTGTAGTAATGCAACCGGTTGCACTTCATTCACTGCAGCTTGCATTTTCTGTTACTTTATTGGCAGTATCATTATGGAGTCCATTGTATTCCATAGTAGTAGCTTCCATTGTGTGTGTAGCTTCCGTTCCTTGTGATGCTGCACAGTATACACCATGCATTTTGGAAAAAGAGTCGGCATTGCAGTTTGTCACATTTACGTTGTATTGGATGTGCATGATGTGTTTTGGAATCTAATGGGCATGTGCAGAATCCATAATTATCCTACTCTGACTAGCTAAGTACTAAGACTGCTTTCAGCGTGTCTTTTGAAATCACATCTGCAGCTGGTGCACTGAACTCTTCCTTTAGCATGCTGCACTGTCCGCAAATAGCTTTTGGAATTCTGCCCAGTGTTGTACAAACATGGCACTGCAAATATGGAACTAAAACAATGGCAACAAATAAAGTTATGAATCATTCCATTTGAAATTAAATTCTCACACCATTTGAAGTGTCCAGTATTTTTAAACTTAGATTCAGTACATGCATGGTCCTGATTTTTTCCCTTTGGTATAATCCACTGCCACATCCATCCATCCATCCATCCATCCATCCATCCATCCATCCATCCATCCGTCCATCCATCCATCCATCCATCCATCCATCCATCCATCCATCCATCCATCCATCCATCACCCCTGGTTCCATTCCTTCATGTATGGTTGGGGTGTCAATTCGACAGTGACAATCATCTAGAGCCAGTGTTAACACCACTGGGTGGCTAGCCCTGCCATAGTTGTTCTTTCATACCACACATTTGCAGCAAACTCACAACTATGGCCAATTTATTGTGTCCAGTCCAACTACTGCATATCTTTGGAATGTGGAGGGAAACTGGAACACCAGAGTAAATCCACACAAACACAGGAAGGACTCGCAGACTCCACACAGAAATCATCCCAGCCAGGAATCAACCAGAGGCCCACTTGCTGTGAGGCAACAACACAATTCACTGTGCCACTCTGCCTCCCTCTGTCTGTAAAGCATGCACTACAGACAACTGACTGCTTTTTTCACTGAAAAAAGGATTTAAGCCAGAAACAGAATTTTATGTGAAGTTGCAAAGTTATAGCATTCTGTGTAGATTTGAAAGCCTATAAATGCTTTTATTCCTTTCTACTCTAAGTATCATAATTTATGATTTCAGCTAGAAGAACAAAGCCTAGAAATAGGCAGAGAAATGATAAGATGTGTGACTACTGTTGCCACAGGGATTTACACAGGTACTGGCAATGCAATAAAATAAAACTAAAGAACAGTAACAACTTTTCAAGTAGCAAATATTCCCATATTTTCATGTTTACATAAGGTTTAATTGAAACATGGTCATTCAGACCTACGCCAGTTGTGCTACTTGTGTATTTGCCATTTTGCTTCATTTCTGAAGTCACCCCCTCGATCAGTAGGTTTTACTAACTGCAGAATCTGAAACGTATACTTCACTTATGAAACTGTCCTCCCTACAGTGTCCATATAAGCCACTGTACACTTTTAAATGTCATATAAATGCGTTCAATGTTATTTCTTTTTACCACCATAAAAACATGTCCATTCACAAGACATCACATGTACCAAGCCCATGCCTTGGCAGTTTCCTACATTGCCAAAACAAGACCCTAGAGCCTATGCAAAAAAAAAAAAAAAAAGAAATAGACCTTAATAAAATTATAAGCTCGCATTTGTCACACTGAAAGGTGCCTGATCTTTTCACATGAATCTGTTTACTTCTTTCAAGGTATTCCTTTTTTGTAGGTACATATTTATGCTATTCCTTTTTATGTTGGTATGTCTTTATGAAAACATTGGTGTCACTGGAACTTTAGACCTAACACCTTTATTAGAGCAAAGCACATCCCAATTATTTCTTAATGTTTTCGACGTGTTTACTAAGTGAACTATATCAGGAAACCAAATACGGGCAGTTATTTGGCACTGTAATGATGACCTCATCATTAGTGTCATTATTTTCGTTCATTGTTGCTAAGCAATGGGTGTAAAAAATGTTCTCTCTCTGCCTGATATCAGCAAAATTAGCATTTAGAATATAGCAGGAGAACCTCGCTAAAGCAATTTGTAATTTTCTTCCTGAAACATCACTTCCCTCCTTTGATTGTCCATTGTGTTCCTTATCATTCATATTAGTTTTCTGTTTGGTATGTTTCCTTTTACTCCATAGGAATGACTGCTCTTATAGAGCAGAATATTTTTAATGCTAATCAATTTTCTGTATAACAATCTGGCTAGTGTTCGACAACCCAAGTCTCTGTACAAACAAATATCTAAATCTGATTTTATTATGTCTCAGATGCACCTTGATGTTTAAAAGGATATGGGTAAACTAGGAATTTCTAAATTAATGTATTCATCAGTTCAAGATACCCTACCAATAATAAAAGTCTATCACCTATGAAACACCTCAATAAATCACACAGCCAAATATTTGTGTAAGGAGATAGAAATATAATTATGGAGTCTGGCATAATGGTTGAGGTGTTTACTCTTCAGACACAAGATGCAGGGTTTCATTCTCACCTTTGGGAAGCATTGCTAGGCTTAAATAGGCCCACTGGGGTCATTAGCCTAGTAATCACTTATTAATTTATTTGTTAAAGCACCCTCACAGATGTTACTATCACTTAAGGTTCTATGTTCCAAATATTTTGCCTTTTCACAAACTGTATTTGTTTGCCTGCTAGCATGTGATGTACAATGTTTTTTTTTGTGGTTCGCTAGGAGATGAATTATAGTCTAGTATGACTGACATGCCAAATGCAGTTGCGCCAGATTAATAGATTTGTGTGCCATAGCTAAAATATTAGCCAAGCTGTGTTCTTTCTATAGTGCTGTGTACTGATTACTAATATGTGTGTGCATGTGTGTTCTGATTCTATCAAAGGCACCATGTTTGTGTTTGGGATGGGTAACGCTGTGCTTCTATATGTAGCAATTGTGACTGAGGCTCTAGCTAAGGAGCTCTTCAGCAAACCTGTGTCTACCACTGTTGTAGTGTCTGTTTTGGATGAGACAGAGTCTGAGGGTGAGTGTTCTGGTGTCAAATCGATTTACAATACTCACAGTGCGGTTGACGGGCATCAGCCAGATATGGACACAAATGATGTTGGTTCTGAAGTCACTCAGAAGTTTCTGGGTAAAACATCTATGCTCTCAGACATCTATGACATTCAGAGTGTTTTAGGGTGTTGCTTGATTCTGATGTTAGCGCAAAGTGGTCATCAGACAGTGGTGACCATGCCAATAGATCTGACGTTGCAGCAATGAAAGTCAAGACAGTAATGACTATGACTTAGCATGCCCCTTAGCTGCAGCTGCTGACTTTGTGTCTGTATAGCAAATCCATATCCACATATTTATATTTTAGGGCTACCGTGTGTCTATGCTACACTCACTGGCAATATGGGTCTCATTGGAGAAGGTGGGTGGTGCAACACAGTTCATACAGAGCACACTTACACATCATAAGCATCTGATTTATGGATTGTATTTCACTTAAGCATTGCCGGTGTCAGGTGATTGCTGGATGTGGTATATTGAATGTATTGGGATACTTGACCAATAATGCCAGGTAGCTGTCAATGCTGATCAGTCTGGCTGTACAATTCAGATAGGTGGCACAAACTATGGAATTTATGCATAAGAGCAATCAATAACTTATGTCTCCTATGGCAATAATAAGGGAGAGAGAGCAATATCCACAATGGTGAATGAGACTGCCATAGTGGCAAACCACATAGCTGATGTGACACATGACACTGACAGTTTTGTGAGGCAGACAACTGATATTGTGACCACTGTCACTCACAATGTGGAGACAATATCAACTGGTTTGCAGGACTGCACACAAGCAGTGGTACATTCTGACATACATGTCCTCCCAATATCCATGCCTGGCCATGTTGGTGCTGTAGCAGTTCTGCAGCTGTCAGTGCTCAAGAATTTTGGACAAAGCCATAAATAAAGGGGGGGGGGTGGCAAAGTGCCAAAATCAAAACATCATGTGTGTGTGTGTGTGTGTGTGTGTTTGTGTGTGTGTGTGTGTGTGTGTGTGTGTGTGTGTGTATATATATATATATATATATATATATATATATATATATATATATATATATATATATATTACACTAATGTACTTAAAAAAGTTAATAAAACAACAGGCTTTACATTGTCATGCATTTTTGGAACAGTAAGAAGCATTAAATATCTAGCATTATTGACTTACTGTAATCCTTAGTGATTTAACAGAAAATCAAAACATTTGTGAGGGACAGAACAAAAAAAGAGGCAAAACTGTGGACATTCTGCAAAATTCTGGACAGTTAAGAGGTATGCTTGTTGCCATGCCTACAGCTGTGCCTGCTCTATGCACCTGAGCTGGCTGGAGACAGATTAGAGTGTAGAAGTTGCACCAAAACTGTAGTTAGTGCTGTTTGGCATGACCTTTGACACATGGGGGAATTATAAACATAACCTGGTTTTGTACATGCACCTCATGTAATTCGGCATACAAATCCCAGGCTAAAGAATCATTACTAGTGGACATAATGGCATCACTACAGGTGTACTATGGCCATGTCTAAGGCTACACAAGAAAAGCTTCCCCTGCACGGAGGTGAATGCATGGCTAGTAACATAACATTCCAAGAAAGAAGAAGCCAGCAACTGTGAGCTGTAAAAATAAATTTAATATATTATAAAGAACCACATAAACAGACTGGTTTTGGCTAAGGCATTTACCTAGCCTTCATCAGTGTGAAAATACAAAACTTGTTGAAAGGTTCTTATATGATAAAGCTTAATTTATAACAAAATTTCATTGGTGAGCTCATGAATATATATATATATATATATATATATATATATATATATATATATATATATATATATATATATATATATATATATATCTTCATAAATATTCATTGAGACCAGGCTGAAATAAAGCACCCAAATTTACAATCCATTTTTTCTCCTTTGCATTTAGTTTAACATGCCATCCTGATTTGTTGGTTCTGTCCCCTATTATTTTATCAATGATAATAAAATGAAAACTGGCTGTGGTATGTTTGAGGGTATGTTTATATAAAGCATTGTTTGGCCGTTTACACTTAACATCACTGAGATGTTCTGATATACGTAGTTTGACCGGTCTAGATGTTTGTCCAACATAAAATGCGTGACAGCAGCAAGTAGCCATATATATAACCCAGTCTGTATTGCAGTTGGCAAAGAACTGAATATCATATATGTTGCTTGTATTATTACTAGAGAAATGTTTTGTTTTTAAAACAAACTTGCAGTTGGTACAATGTCCACAGGGCATACAGCCCACAAGTTTGTCACCTAATATAGAAGTTTGAATCATATGCAAATTTTTGGATTCTGAGTGATGTTTGTAATGATTAAAGTTTGCTGCCAGATTTTTGCCTTTTCTAAATGAAAAAAGACAAGTTTCAGATAAATGTTGAGACAAACCAGTGTCTGCTAAGAGAATGTTCCAATGTCTGTTGATAGCATCAATCAATTTGTTGGTATTTCTACCATAAGTTGTGGTAAATCTTATGGTGTTAGTATTTGTATAAGTTTTGTTTTTATATCTGAGAAGATCATCCCTATTAAGTTGTGATGCATGGTTGCTAGCAGTAATAACATGACCCATGTTGTAGCCTCTTTCCTTAAACCTGTCAATCATATCATGACGAAAAGCATGAAATGTGTTGTCATCTGAACAAATGATTCTCATTCTGATAAATTGTGACTTAGGGATATTTTTGGCTATATGTTTTGGATGAAAGCTGGATGCGTGTAGTAGGGTGTTGTATTCTGGATGCTTCCTAAATACCTGTGTGCTGAAGGTGTTATCTGTATTCCTAGTTATCAGTACATCAAGGTAAGTGATCTGATGTTGATCAAAATTCATCATAAAATGTAAACCCCATTTGTTGTCATTGAGGTAATCAACAAATTCCTGTAAGTATTCAACATCAGACCTCCACACCATCCAGCAGTCATCCAAATACCTACGCCAAATATCAATCTCGGTTAAGTAGAGATTATGAGCATCATCATAGATAATTTGTTCCTCAATATATGCCATGTATAAATCCGCATATATTGGGGCAAAGGATGCACCATTGCAGTCCCTCATATCTGAATGTAACATTGTTTCCCATAATAAAACACATTTTTAGAGAGTACATGTTCAGTGAGACATATAAGGAAAGTGTTAAACCCAGGTTTGTATAATTGTGATTTGTATAGCCAATATTCAATGGCATCTAAACCTGCCCAATGTGGTATGTTAGTGTATAATGCACTAACATCCATAGTGCAAAGCAACCAGTCATCTTCAATTTGCATATCATTTATGATGACCAAAAATTCAGTAGCGCCTTGGATCCGTGATCTTACCCACTTAAGCAAAGGTTTAAGATATTTAGTTAAACATTCAGACAGAGGTTCAGTAAGAGAACCATTTCCAGCCACAATTGGTCTACCTGGAGGATGCAAAGGATCTTTATGGATTTTGAGCAAAAAATAAATGTATTGACTGGCTGGGTCAGTAATTGTAAGATGGTTGAGAATATTAGATGAAATGATGCCATTTTCCATTGCAGAGTTTAAAAATATTTCTATTTGTTTTTTAAACATGGATGTCGGATCTAAAGGCATTTTTGTGTAATATCTAGCATCATCCAGCTGTCTATGAGCCTCAGCATCATAATCTGTCCAGTTCATAACCACCACAGCACCATCCTTATCAGCAGATATGATTACCAGTTCTTTGTTGTCAATAAGTTCTTGTAAACTATTCAAATCACTCTGGGAAATGTTATTCAACATAGGTGGGATCATGTTAGAAGTAAAGTGTAGATCTTTGAGAACACTATGTTGAAAAAGACTTACACTGGGATGCATGGGTGGAACAAAGGTGAATTTATGATAGCTGAAGTTGTCAGCTGGTTGATCAAGCTGTTGATTGTCCTGAAAATGCAATTTAAGATTAAGCAATCTGCAAAATGCTGTAACATCTTGTGCAAAAATATCTTCAGATACAAAAAAAACGGGAATAAAAGAAAGACCTTTATTCAATAAAGCTATTTGTGATTCAGTTAGTGATGCATCAGAAATGTTTAAGACATTGGTTTTGGCATGTACATTTATTTGTTGGTCAACAATTTCATAAGATTTTCCAAACTTTGGACCTTTCTGATGTTTCCTGCCTCCCCTCTTGTATGGCCTAAAGGGGCTACACTATTGTTAAGTTTGGGGGTGGGGGAATCTGTGGTGTGTTGTATGTCTAATTCAGTACCAGATGAAGACTCACCATCTGATGAGTCAGTTAAAGTATTACGTTTTTTAAGAATGGACCTTGGGCGTTTCCGTTTTGGAGTGACACTGGTTTTCTGGTAACTACCTTCAAACCTCACATGTCTGGATTGTCTGAAAGGTTGTCCTTTCTCATAATCTGTTAAATCTTTTTGGAATTTCTTGAGCTTTCTATCTTTTAGTTGGTGTTCAAAATTAAGTAGGTCTGAACTTAATTTGGATAGAAAAGTAGAAAAAAATAATTGGTCTTTGTGTTTATTACAATCATCACATAATTTGCTAACCACAAGTGTCTCTTTCTCGATAATACGTTCATAATAATTAGCCAATGTTTCTACGAATTTCATGGAACAATTTTGTTGTATAAGAGCCCATTCGTTAGTTAGCTGTTCATCAGTCTCAGTTACTAGAGGCTGGATTTTCACCCTAAGTCCTCTGGGAGTTAGGCCTTTAGCCATGTATGCTTTGAATAATTTCAAATGCCAGAAATTAGCTCTTAATGTTTTCATACTTTTATTTAAATTTTGAAAACGTTTTTCACACTGCTGTTCGGGATGATCTATATGTATAGGATTTGTATTGTTCAATTGTTGTCCAATTCCAAAAATGGCTAGATCTTCTTTATCAGAAGAAAGACCAAGAAATATTCTATTTAAATCCATCTTGAAGAATAGTTTAGATGAAAACAACCCCAAAGGGATGAATAAAAATCTTGGTTGTATAAGGACTATTTAGTGAATCTGAATAGAACACAGCACCACGTCCTTAAATGATATGTAAATAATTGTGATATTTCCAATTTTAAATCTGGACAATAATGGTCAATGACTGTAAAAATAATCTTATTACAGCTATTGTATATGTGACATTCACTTAAAATGTCATAAAAATATATACAATGAATCTCAAAAAATATTTTGAAAAGTGCCACATCCAGATAATAGGACAATAATGGTAAATGTGATAACTAATTCAAAAGAACAACAAAAGTACTTCAAAAAGAAATCCATATACTAAAATAGTACAACTTAGTAAGATACAGCCTTACAGCATTATTAAAAGTAGGTAATACTATCCAATTAACCACTAAATTGTAATATCAATTACTAAATGAAAGTTTACAATTTAAATTTGGATCTATATGCTGGCATCTGAAATATGTGGACTTATTGATATATAAATCTTGTTATGATGTATTCAAAATTGGTCTAATCCCTAGATTGTATATGTATACTCTTATATATAGGGACAATTAGAAAATAGAGTATGTATGTGTTTAAAAGTAGAGCAAAAAGAAGAAAATCCTGAAAATATGAGATCTAGATCAAGAAAAAATGGTGTACTAGAGTTGTATATAAGAATATGTGATATGCCTGTAGTCCAACTAATGGACAGCGACTAATGTAATGTAGTTTAATAAATATTGAAAATTAACCTGGAATGTATAGCTATGGTAGTAATAATAGCCAATATCCCAAAAATTTGGAGTTATATAATCAAACAAACATGTCTGAAGATTCAAGCATAACCCTAAATAACAATGTAGACTACACTATCCATGGATATGAAACAGTTGGCTAATATGAATCTACCAAATCGATATATAGTGATCAGCCATTTCACTCAATAAACGCTGGAAAGGTTATAACCTATCAAACACATATATATCTCTAATTAGTAGTTCGAAAACATAAGCCCCTAGTTGTAAAATGACATCTGAGTTAGTTACAATTATTGAAAAAAGACATTTGGTTAGGATGTTGTGAACATAATGGTAATTCAGTCCGACGCATATCAAAAACACTCTTATTCTTTTTGTTATAATTATATATACAAGTTAAACTAACCAGTCCCATTTATGAGAGTATAATGTCCAAAGAGTGCTTGGGTTCATAAAAAATCAGCTACAGTTCGTTTAAGCAATCCATGAGCATAGATAGTTCTGATCGCTTATTAATGTGTTTTAGTTGTAGTTCATAATTGCGTAGAACTTAGTCCCAATAAAAATCTTATCTCACATAACACAGTAACCAAGTATGAAAGTAAGCTTAGTGAAGTGGTGAAATGACACCACAATTAAACATACACAATCCCAGAAATGTAGAAAATAAAATGTCCAAAGTTCAATAGTAACACTGATAAATGAAAAATTCAAATATAATATGTCCACCAAGCAGGTTCACCAAAAAGTTCGGCCTGTACTCTTATGATAAAGTCAAAACGGACCGTGGAATAAAACTGCGTTGTACTTACGGCCCTGTTGATTAGACCACTGATATCACAGTTTTTCAAAAAGCCAAACCAAGGTAAAAAAAAACCAAAATATATCAAAAAACAGCTATGTTCCATAAAACCAGCATAGAATAACTACAATAACTGAAAAAGGGACCAAGGAACCCGATGCAATAATCCCAATCAGACAAACACCAGATGCAGGAGGCAAATTCAGTTGCGTAATGAATAGTTGTGAATAATCCAATTCAAAGCAAGTGTAGATAGCAAAGGAAGGGGATTCCCTGTTCAGTCATGAACAAATAGGAGTGATTTGTTGGCTCAAATTGAAAAAAGGAGCTCAAACATAAACAAAGAATCTGGAGCACAGAATTTTTCGTACAGCACACCACAGACCTCCAGCAGGAAACAGGTAGTGCACACAAGAAAAGCTTCCCCTGCACGGAGGTGAATGCACGGCTAGTAACATAACATTCCAAGAAAGAAGAAGCCAGCAACTGTGAGCTGTAAAAATAAATTTAATATATTATAAAGAACCACATAAACAGACCGGTTTCGGGTAAGGCATTTACCTAGCCTTCATCAGTGAGAAAATACAAAACTTGTTGAAAGGTTCTTATATGATAAAGCTTAATTTATAACAAAATTCCATCAGTGAGCTCATGAATATATATATATATATATATATATATATATATATATATATATATATATATATATATATATATATATATTCATAAATATTCATTGAGACCAGGCTGAAATAAAGCACCCAATTTTACAATCCATTTTTTCTCCTTTGCATTTAGTTTAACATGCCATCCTGATTTGTTGGTTCTGTCCCCTATTATTTTATCAATGATAATAAAATGAAAACTGGCTGTGGTATGTTCGAGGGTATGTTTATATAAAGCATTGTTTGGCAGTTTACACTTAACATCACTGAGATGTTCTGATATACGTAGTTTGACCGGTCTAGATGTTTGTCCAACATAAAATGCGTGACAGCTGCAAGTAGCCATATATATAACCCAGTCTGTATTGCAGTTGGCAAAGAACTGAATATCATATATGTTGCTTGTATTATTACTAGAGAAATGTTTTGTTTTTAAAACAAACTTGCAGTTGGTACAATGTCCACAGGGCATACAGCCCACAAGTTTGTCACCTAATATAGAAGTTCACAACATCCTAACCAAATGTCTTTTTTCAATAATTGAAACTAACTCAGAGGTCATTTTACAACTAGGGGCTTATGTTTTCGAACTACTAATTAGAGATATATATGTGTTTGATAGGTTATAACCTTTCCAGCATTTATTGAGTCAAATGGCTGATCACTATATATCGATTTGGTAGATTCATATTAGCCAACTGTTTCATATCCATGGATAGTGTAGTCTACATTGTTATTTAGGGTTATGCTTGAATCTTCAGGCATGTTTGTTTGATTATATAACTCCAAATTTTTGGGATATTGGCTATTATTACTACCATAGCTATACATTCCAGGTTAATTTTCAATATTTATTAAACTACATTACATTAGTCGCTGTCCATTAGTTGGACTACAGGCATATCACATATTCTTATATACAACTCTAGTACACCATTTGTTCTTGATCTAGATCTCATATTTTCAGGATTTTCTTCTTTTTGCTCTACTTTTAAATGCATACATACTCTATTTTCTAATTGTCCCTATATATAAGAGTATACATATACAATCTAGGGATTAGACCAATTTTGAATACATCATAACAAGATTTATATATCAATAAGTCCACATATTTCAGATGCCAGCATATAGATCCAAATTTAAATTGTAAATTTTCATTTAGTAATTGATATTACAATTAGTGGTTAATTGGATAGTATTACCTACTTTTAATAATGCTGTAGGGCTGTATCTTACTAAGTTGTACTATTTTAGTATATGGATTTCTTTTTGAAGTACTTTTGTTGTTCTTTTGAATTAGTTATCACAGTTACCATTATTGTCCTATTATCTGGACGTGGCACTTTCAAAATATTTTTTGAGATTCATTGTATATATTTTTATGACATTTTAAGTGAATGTCACATATACAATAGCTGTAAAAAGATTATTTTTACAGTCATTGACCATTATTGTCCAGATTTAAAATTGGAAATATCACAATTATTTACATATCATTTAAGGACGTGGTGCTGTGTTCTATTCAGATTCACTAAATAGTCCTTATACAACCAAGATTTTTATTCATCCCTTTGGGGTTGTTTTCATCTAAACTATTCTTCAAGATGGATTTAAATAAAATATTTCTTGGTCTTTCTTCTGATAAAGAAGATCTAGCCATTTTTGGAATTGGACAATTGAACAATACAAATCCTATACATATAGATCATCCTGAACAGCAGTGTGAAAAACTTTTTCAAAATTTAAATAAAAGTATGAAAACATTAAGATCTAATGTCTGGCATTTGAAATTATTCAATGCATACATGGCTAAAGGCTTAACTCCCAGAGGACTTAGGGTGAAAATCCAGCCTCTAGTAACTGAGCCTGATGAACAGCTAACTAACAAATGGGCTCTTATACAACAAAATTGTTCCATGAAATTTGTAGAAACATTGGCTAATTATTATGAATGTATTATCGAGAAAGAGACACTTGTGGTTAGCAAATTATGTGATGATTATAATAAACACAAAGACCAATTATTTTTTTCTACTTTTCTATCCAAATTAAGTTCAGACCTACTTAATTTTGAACACCAACTAAAAGATAGAAAGCTCAAGAAATTCCAAAGAGATTTAACAGATTATGAGAAAGGACAACCTTTCAGACAATCCAGACATGTGAGGTTTGAAGGTAGTTACCAGAAAACCAGTGTCACTCCAAAACAGAAACGTTCAAGGTCCATTCTTAAAAAACGAAATACTTTAACTGACTCATCAGATGGTGAGTCTTCATCTGGTACTGAATTAGACATACAACACACCACAGATTCTCCCACCCCAAACGTAACAACAGTGTGGCCCCTTTAGGCCATACAAGAGGGGAGGCAGGAAACATCGGAAAGGTCCAAAGTTTGGAAAATGTTATGGAATTGTTGACCAACAAATAAATGTACATGCCAAAACCAATGTCTTAAACATTTCTGATGCATCACTAACTGAATCACAAATAGCTTTATTGAATAAAGGTCTTTCTTTTGTTCCCATTTTTTTTGTATCTGAAGATATTTTTGCACAAGATGTTACAGCATTTTGCAGATTGCTTAATCTTAAATTGCATTTTCAGGACAATCAACAGCTTGATCAACTAGCTGACAACTTCAGATATCATAAATCCACCTTTGTTCCACCCATGCATCCCAGTGTAAGTCTTTTTCAACATAGTGTTCTCAAAGATCTACACTTTACTTCTAACATGATCCCACCTATGTTGAATAACATTTTCCAGAGTGATTTGAATAGTTTACAAGAACTTATTGACAACAAAGAACTGGTAATCATATCTGCTGATAAGGGTGGTGCTGTGGTGGTTATGAACTGGACAGATTATGATGCTGAGGCTCATAGACAGCTGGATGATGCTAGATATTACACGAAAATGCCTTTAGATCTGACATCCATGTTTAAAAAACAAATAGAAATATTTTTAAACTCCGCAATGGAAAATGGCATCATTTCATCTAATATTCTCAACCATCTTACAATTACTGATCCGGCCAGTCAATACATTTATTTTTTGCCCAAAATCCATAAAGATCCTTTGCATCCTCCAGGTAGACCAATTGTGGCTAGAAATGGTTGTCTTACTGAACCTCTTTCCAAATTTTTAACCAAATATCTTAAACCTTTGCTTAAGTGGGTAAGATCACGGATCCAAGACACTACTGAATTTTTGGGCATCATAAATGATATGCAAATTGAAGATGACTGGTTGCTTTGCACTATGGATGTTAGTGCATTATACACTAACATACCACATTGGGCAGGTTTAGATCCCATTGAATATTGGCTATACAAATCACAATTATACAAACCTGGGTTTAACACTTTCCTTATATGTCTCACTGAACATGTACTCACTAAAAATGTGTTTTATTATGGGAAACAATGTAACTTTCAGATATGAGGGACTTCAATGGGTGCATCCTTTGCCCCAATATATGCAGATTTATACATGGCATATATTGAGGAACAAATTATCTATGATGATGCTCATAATCTCTACTTAACCGAGATTGATATTTGGTGTAGGTATGTGGATGATTGCTGGATGGTGTGGAGGTCTGATGTTGAATACTTACAGGAATTTGTTGATTATCTCAATGACAACAAATGGGGTTTACATTTTACAATGAATTTTGATCAATATCAGATCACTTACCTTGATGTACTGATAACTAGGAATACAGATAACAGCTTCAGCACACCGGTATTTAGGAAACATCCAGAATACAACACCCTACTACACGCATCCAGCTTTCATCCAAAACATACAGCCAAAAATATCCTTAAGTCACAATTTATCAGAATGAGATGCATTTGTTCAGATGACAACACATTTCATGCTTTTTGTCATGATATGATTGACAGGTTTAAGGAAAGAGGCTACAACATGGGTCATGTTATTACTGCTAGCAACCATGCATCACAACTTAATAGGGATGATCTTCTCAGATATAAAAACAAAACTCATACAAATACTAACTCCATAAGATTTACCACAACTTATGGTAGAAATACCAACAAATTGATTGATGCTATCAACAGACATTGGAACATTCTCTTAGCAGACACTGGTTTGTCTCAACATTTATCTGAAACTTGTCTTTTTTCATTTAGAAAAGGCAAAAATCTGGCAGCACACTTTAATCATTACAAACATCACTCAGAATCCAAAAATGTGCATATGATTCAAACTTCTATATTAGGTGACAAACTTGTGGGCTGTATGCCCTGTGGACATTGTACCAACCGCAAGTTTGTTTTAAAAACAAAACATTTCTCTAGTAATAATACAAGCAACATGTATGATGTACAGTTCTTTGCCAACTGCAATACAGACTGGGTTATATATATGGCTACTTGCAGCTGTCACGCATTTTATGTTGGACAAACATCTAGACCGGTCAAACTACGTATATCAGAACATCTCATTGATGTTAAGTGTAAATGGCCAAACAATGCTTTATATAAACATACCCTCAAACATACCACAGCCAGTTTTCATTTTATAGTCATTGATAAAATAATAGGGGACAGAACCAACAAATCAGGATGGCATGTTAAACTAAATGCAAAGGAGAAAAAATGGATTGTAAAATTGGGTGCTTTATTTCAGCCTGGTCTCAATGAATATTTATGAATATATATATATATATATATATATATATATATATATATATATATATATATATATATATATATATTCATGAGCTCACCAATGAAATTTTGTTATAAATTAAGCTTTATCATATAAGAACCTTTCAACAAGTTTTGTATTTTCACAATGATGAAGGCTAGGTAAATGCCTTACCCGAAACCGGTCTGTTTATGTGGTTCTTTATAATATATTAATTTTTTTTTTACAGCTCACAGTTGCTGGCTTCTTCTTTCTTGGCATGTCTAAGGCTATCCATGATGTGTTGGCATACTATGATGGAAGTGACATTTGTGGACAAGCATTCCATCAAACATGCTGCTGAGTGCAGATTTGTACTGGTCATACTCTTCACATATTGCAAACGTCTCATAGTTTCTCTGGATCAACTAATTATGTCCCCAGTATCACCTTGTCTGTCCATTGCCAAAGTATAGCCCAGGGTCTGAGTCAACATTTATGACACCAGACCATGCCTAGTAGTTTCATGCCAGATGGACAGCTGTCCTGCTCTTTCCAAATGATAGATAGGTATATATATATATATATATATATATATATATATATAGATAGATATATATATATATATATATATATATATATATATATATATATATATATATATATGGATTTATACGTGTATACACACACACACACACACATACACAATATCTCCAATGGAAGTCTCTGGTAGAGTTGTACAATCAACAATCAAAGCACACACAGACAGGAAAAACAATCATGAGTATTCAATGATGTTATTAAAAAAAAAGTTAAGAAGTTTCTTTTTTAAACAGTGTCATTGTATAATTGTCTACATCATTTATGGCATGCCTTAAAGCAGCACAAACACACTCAGGTATGCACATAAGCTTGCAAGCATGAACACACACACACACACACACACACACACACACACACACACACACACACACACACACACTGTTCTTCTTTATGCAGAACCATCCTTATTTGGGCAGTTGCATCCTAGGAAAAAACATGAAATATGGCAAATGTACTGAGATTTCAAGACAAAAAAAAATTCTTAAGTTCTGTTTCATAGTTGCGTACAACACAATACAATACAATCCATATTTTGTATTTGAAACAACTTATTATGATATGAAACAAAAGAAGCAACTCGATTTTCTTTATAAGGTGTGCTTTTATTTTGGCAAAAAGTGAAGTCTAGTCCTTTGTATATGGTTGGTCCTGCAAAATTACATTTCCATTAAAAATGCCCGACATTGGCATATGAAAAGGTGGTAACCTAAATGTATGTATACATACACACACATGCCACTTTACAGCACAGCATGTCACTTATACAGCTGGTGTCATGTACAAACCCCTGCCGTTAAGAGAATTTTTAAAACCATTGTGAAATAACCAAGCTCAATACAGAGCAGAAAGTACCACCTATACAGCTATATAATACAGAAAATCTCAGAAAACAGGGTACATACATAATTATACTGCATGTATTGCCATACATCAGTGTCTGTGGCTCATGAGGTACCATATGTGACTTTAATACCTGTGAAATGAGAAGGTTGTGGGTTCTATCACCATTGAAGATGTTTATATTCATGTGTCAGTACTGACACTGCACTGCAATACAAGGGATGCGGTGTGCTGTACTTCTGAGATATTTCCTTTTAGGTGGCATATTAAACTGAGGACTCATCTGTGTAAGTCAGTGGTTGCTTTAGGTTCATAGGTAAATACTAAGCTGTGGACCATTTTAAACCTGGCAAATTTCCTTCAGTAAGAATCAAACTCTGTACTTCTTGTATGTGATGTAAACACCTTAACCACTATGCCAACTCTCTGTGTTAGGGGATAAGCCCACTGACTATTTATATTTTTTCAGGGGGTGACCCTAGAATACTGTCTGGTTAAGTAATATATGGTAGTATCAAAAAAGCAGGGAATTTCCAGAGTGCTCTGGCTAAATTACCTCAAGATAATATAAATACCTTGTTGGGTCTCTATTAAGAACATAGGCCCAGCCAACCAAAAGTAAATAAATAGATGAAAATTAGAAAAACAATGTATCAAATTGTGTAGTTATACACGTACAAAAGTACCAATTTGTACGACAGACTTGCACTATGACTTTAAAAAGGTCATATTAATAAAACAGAGAAAGAATAAACAAGATTCATTGTACAACAGCATAACTGATTCTTTCTCTCTTTTTTTTTTTTAACCAAGTAGAAGAGTGTTATAATTCTGTCACTTCTGCTGTACCCTTGCGGGTCCACTTCAAAATATTGACTTTCAAAATCCCTAAACTCAAAATACTGAGAACAAAATCTCTAAAGCTCAAAATACTGAAAACACACAGGATACCAACACTTATTATATTCCAGCACACGTGCATACTGAAACAAATAAAACACAAACCATATTACTCTTCTTTAGTGTAAATGCAATCTCGGAGTTGATATATTTCAGTAGAGGGGGTGTGGGGGTGCAGGGGGGCTTAACCCCCTGCCTGTACTTGCAGAAGAGTAATATGTTTCTGTACGTAGTTCTGCTGCAATGTAGTTGTGTTGTTGTACTGTGGGTTTTTTTCAATATTTTGAGTTTTCAGTATTTTGAGCTTTAGAGATTTTGGTCTCAGTATTTTGAGTTTAAGGATTGTGAAAGTCAGTATTTTGAAGTGGACCCACCTTTGCAACTAAACACTACTTCCCAAGTCTTGGCTAAAAATATTAATTCCCCACAGCCTATCCTGATATATCACCTTATCATTTTTATCCTGTCCATTTCACAAGTCATCTGTCTGTGATGCTTATTGATGAGCTGGAGTCATCCAGTGGCCCTGGACTAGTAGACTGTATAAGGATATCAGAAAAAATACCCTCCCAAGTGAAAGATAGCTACAAATCTGAGAAACAATGCCCGGCACTGTACAGTGCTAATACTACAGGATATCACATACTCTGACCGAAAGGACATAGCCAACCTACTGGAGGACAAATTTAATTCAAACATGACTTGGTAGAACCCCTACAGAGGTGATGCAATATCAGTCTCTAAACAGGCTTCATGTCAGTTGAATGGAGGACAGCAACAGTCATCCCATTGCACAAAGGTGTGGTATCAGTGGATCCAGATAATTATAGAACCATAAGCCTGGCCAGGCTCATTTGCAGAGCTATAGAAAAGTTTATCATGGAATTAAATAAGCACTTAGGTAACCTACAAACTCTTGACTCAAGCCAGTTTGTATTTGTCAAGAGCATATCCTGCCTACTTAACTAAGTCAAATTTGTTGAGAAGGTTAATGAAGCAGTGAATGAGAGCAAATAAGTAGACATCACATATCTAGACCTCACAAAGGCATTCAGCACTATCCTGTACTCAGGTAGTGTAGATAAACTCTGCCAGTTAAACGTAACTCTCTATGTGACACAAATAGAGCTCAGAAAGGTAGTGTGTGTGTCTCTACCTCCTCCTAAAGATCTGTCTCTGCTGGCACATCTCAGGGTTCAGTCCTTTTGTCATTCCTCTTTGGCAGTTACTTCTTGGAGGTCAATGCAAATGTTAAGGAGTTATGGTTGACTGCATCTGCAGACAACTGTAAACTTGGTGCCATCACAAATTTCCCAGAGGACATCAAAATCCTTCAATAGGGCCTTTTCCAAACAAATATCTGGTATCAAAGCCATCAACTATAAGTAATGCTAAGAAATGCATAACTGTATCCTTTGGCAAGCATGACTTCCCTTGTAACTATCACATTGACAACACACCTGTTGAAGTTCATCGCCTAGTCAGAGATGTGAGAATCTGTGTTAATGACAAACTGTCACAATCTGTGTTAATGACAAACTGTCACAATCTGTGTTAATGACAAACTGTCACAATCTGTGTTAATGACAAACTGTCACTTGATCACCATGTAACTAATATTGTAAGGATGTTCTTCTTCATTCCATATCTCAGATCTAAAGATATAGTGCCCAGGTCCAGGGAGGTAATCATTTCACTAAAAGCAACTTTCATCAGGTTGATCAGTGAATATAATGCACCATTTGATATGTATCTGTCCAAACAATTAGGGTGACCATAATGCTTTCACCATTAAAAAAAAATCAAGGCCTTAAATCACAAAAACTATGCAGACCATCTCAAAACCTTGCCCCTCTTGGTATCATAATGGCTACTAAGAGGTGACCTGTGCCATGTGTATAGAGCCTCAACAGACCTTATCCTAAATTCTCAAGTTCAACGGTAACATGAACATCTGCTCAAGATATATCAGTCTCTTTTGCAACATAAATTGAACCTGTTGGAGGGATAGTTGTATCAGAGAGAACACCTCCACATAAAGCAAAGTAATTCTCTTAGTCTTTTCAAATGTAATTTGGATGAGTGGATAGGAAACTGCAAATTCATCCCTAGTTTAGAACCCATGTCAAGCATGGATAGGGACAACAAGTAAATGTCATAACATATCCTTGTTCTGCCTAACTGTGGGTTACTCATATTCAAAGTACAAGGGCTAAAAACTATCATGGGAATGTAAAGTTAGGCGTTTTAAGATGCTCAAAGATCAATAACCTAATAAGTACCTATGACCCTACAAACACAAGGAAGAAGGAATTTGTGGCTAGTGGTTTCCTATCCTTCCTTTGGAGGAGGAGGAATTAAAGCAATCTACCACCACAGAAAGATAAGCTAGTGAATGACAGGGCTACCAAAAATCAGTAAAATAAGTTATGGTATAACAGCAGCTTTGAAGGTGCAGGTATGACCAATATGTAGGAGAATGTAAGGGTTTACATTATTTTAATATATAACTACTGAAATTGTGAGATGAAAATGCTGTAAAATGAGTTGTTATATTATTTTTGATTATGCATTTATTTATTTATTACATTTGTAATTAAGTTGTTTTAATAAACTCTTTTATTAATCAGTCATTTATGACACAGGTACACATAAAACAGAGAGGAAGAAAACAAATCATATTAATGTTTTCTTGCATTGTACATTACATATACACTTTCCTTCCTTTTAACTGTCATTCATTCTACCATTGTATAAATTGTTCAGTTCCTGCCTTTTCTTAAATTCACTCCTCCACCTGAATTATTATTCTCCATGGATTACTCCCCGAAATTCAGTTTACTTTTATGTAATTTACTTTTTCTCTTTTCTAAAAATCCCACTTCCAGCTCTTTTATCTCTTTAACAATATTCAGTACTTCAATTGCAGTTGGTTTAGTTTTGATTTCTATTTTCTATGCTTTTCAGCAGCCTACAGCATTAAACGTAATAAGGCCTTACTGTTTCTAGGTAATTCAGATCCAATGTCCCAGCTCAAAAGAATCATTTCCTTAGTTATGATCATTTGATTTCCCAAATATTTCTGACAGAGTAGTTGTCTGTAAGAATGGTTTTAAATCTGCCAACTCATTGCACTCCCAAAAAAATTGTTACAAATTACGTCTCTCTCTCTCTCTCTTTCCCATCACACCTCCAGCATCTACCTGAGGAAAAATCATTTGCAGTTGGCTCAGTATAAAAGTACCTATGCAAACACTTCCAAGCAAAGATCCTAAACCTTCTAGACTTTGATGCATACTTGGGAGACATGCATATGTCCTCCTATTGTTCTTTTGTGAATTGCATTTCCAGTCTCTCTTCCTAGTGTTTTCTAACCTCTTCAAGTTGATTCTTAGAGTTATCATACAACATTTCATATGCCCTACTAATTGTCGTTTTTTTCTAAAATCAGCATCTGCTCTAGGCTTGACTAAAAACTCTACCAGAGCTAATCTTTCACATAAGACTCACCTACCCCTTTTTCTTTTCATATATTTTGATATAAATCCCTGGAAGGGAAAGCAATCTCTAACCCCTGCAGTCCAAACTTCTGCTTGGCCTCTTCCCACTCTATTACCTTTTTCTCTCTAGTTATTTGCCCCAAATATCTTGGTTCCTTTGCCCATTTTCTCCAGTAAATTCTGCCTCCCTTGCTTATTCTCTATAAGCCTACCTGAAGCCATCCTTACTGGCAAAATTTCCTTTCTCTATTCCTATGATGACTTATTTCTCAGAATACGTTTTGCATCTTTATGAATATAATATTCGGTATAGCTGTTGTTATTCTGCTTAAAGATCTGTATCCAACATACTAGTCTCTCCTTGTTTCCTAAATTGTACCCCCAACTTCATCATCCCTTTCCAGTTTATTGATATTCTTCTGCTTTTAGTATGTATATGAGACAACTGATTAGCTCTAAAATATCCATAAAAATCAGGTACTCCTAAACCACCTTGTTCTATAGGGAGGATCAGCTTATCACACTTAACTCTCACCATCTTCCTGTCCCAAATTAATTCCTTCATCTTTTTAACCTATTGACAGGAACTTCTCCTCTGTTTGATAAAAATATGCCTGACCTGTATATAAAACTAAAAGGACTAATATATATATATTTACTTCTTGATTCTTACTATCCATATCTATAAACAAGAATTTCCAGTTTCTCAAGCTTTTGCATTATCTTTTCTTTAATTTTTTCCCCACATACCCTTAGCTGCTAATAAGCCTATTTTGAGGCTGTAATTGAAAAAAGACTCAAGTAGTCCTTTTCGGTCATGTTTCCAGCTATTCAGGAGGCATCTCAGGATGTTGTCGAGGCCTGTTGAGGCTGAGTTTTTGGCCTTAGCAAGAGCCATCAGGACTTGCTACATTTTATTACTTGGGGGGGTGCTATGCTAGTAGGTAGTTCATGTAGGGAGGTTAGGGGAGTGAGGGGTAAAGTTTGATCTGAAATTGTCAGCCATCAAATTCACTATGTCACTCTTCTCAGTGAAGATGGAACAGTTAACCACCAGTCTGGCACATCAATGTGTGTTGCCTTTGAGATTTCGAACATAGCTGTACAAGACCTTGTGACTGTCTTTGGCTTATGAGGCTATCTTGATCTCATAACTGTCCTTGTTGTACTTAATTAGTCCTCTTGGTTTCCTGTTTAGTTTAATTTTCATTATGGGAGTTGCTCTTCCTGATTTTAGCCATGGCTTTTTTCCTTTTGTTATATATTGTATTAAGGTTAGGACCCCACCACTGTGGGCTGTTTTTAGAGTTTGTTTTGGGCTTAGTTTTAGTAGGTACAGCAGCCTCTATATGCCATTTATATGGTTGTACAGGGTCAATGTGAACAATTCTGGATTGGTTGCTATGTAACTCCAGTGGCTCTACTCGACAGAGGCACTGGGAACTAAAGTCGGGTGGCACTATGCCAAGGTAATCCTATGGGCTAGCCTTGTAAAGGCCCCAGGGCCATTAGCCTAGTACAGACCTATGAACCTATGAACTCTGGGTTGGAAGGGGCATTAAATTTTGAAAAACTACCACCAAATATGGTGCAGCTTGTTTTGCAATACATCCTGTTACAGAGTTTGTTGAGGTTACCAAGTTGATTTTTATTTCAAAGGGGACAGCATAGTGGCCTAAACTCACTACGAAGGATGTGATATGGAGGGGGTGCAGCGCTCTCCCATAATAAAGAATACCAGGTCCAATATGTTTGAACCTCTGATACAACCAAAACAAGCAGTAAATTATGAACCAGAAAGACACTTAACAGGAACTGGGCTTCAGTGAAAAGTTTAATATTCAAAACAAGCATAAAACACTAAGCACTTTCATCTTTATGGTAAATAAGACTTAATCAGAGTGCTAAAACAATTATTAATTGTGTAGTCCTTAAATAGTATTATATTACAAATCAGGTCCCACAGACAATTAAGAATAAACTTGATATTAAAGACATATTCAGTGAAAATAAAATGAAATAAATAAAAGGCATGAAATAATTATTATACCTAGTTATTAAACATATACCAGTTCATAAATCTAAAACATAATAATTAATCTATGATAAAACTAAATTAATTTCAAAAAAATCTTTGAGCAAAAAAACTGTCACAATGTTGCTGCCTTATCTTTTAAAACACTAACTATAGACATAGAATAGTTCAAATCTGGTTCTACACATGCATTATTCCTTATTTGCAATACAATTCATTCAACTCAAGCTTGTTATCAAAACCATCCCTTTGTCACTATATACAACCCTGTCAATGGCAAAAAAATATACTTATTAAAATCACTACATCTCCGCGTGTCTACATAAAGCATTCTTAGTATTACCTTTACAAATAACATAAAGATGTTCATAAATCCTCGCGTTTTATTTTCTTGTGGTATATTTTTGGTATATAAAAAGCTGGGCAGGATGCACATAATGCCAAATACACCACATTGTTAGCATTGCAGTTCATCCTCCCAGGACATGCTATACTCCTGTTGTAACCTTCCACACAAACATGAACACCATTGTTGATATATTTACAATATATATAGGAACCACATTTCATCATACTAGAAACACCTTTCCAGCTTGATGGTAATATACCACCTTAAAAATATTTTTAAGATCTCTACCTTTACTATAGGTGACCAGTGGAAAGTTACCCAATTTTTTCTTTAGTTCTTGTGTGAAAGTCAAATCTCAGGTTCTCCTCAATATTGTTGCAACACAATGGCCAACATTGTTATAGGGGATCACCATAGCCCTTTCATGTTGAAACTGGTCTCTTTTGTATTACTGTTGTTGTTAACCTGGAGACTAACTGTTCCTGAAGATGTGTTCTTCATAGTACCAGACAAAGTAGGAGCACACTTCGACTTTCTGTCCTTAACTATTTATTTTTTAAGATCTTCAAGCAAAGGAGTTGGGTAACATCTATCACTAAACATTTCAATTAAGTTGTCTAATTCATTCAAAAATACCACGGCCTCAGTTATCATTCTAGAAAGTCACACTATTTGCTCTTTGACTATGTTCCTTTTTTGGAACAAAGGATGGCTATTATTGAAATGCAAAAGGGAATTAGAATAAGTTTCTTTCTTTGAAACATATTTTCTTGGAGTGTGCTGGGTTGGTGGACTTTAAGGATTCCCTGCAGGATGCACTGTCGGAGATGCTGGGTGAGCAGATTGGTCTGAAGAGGGAGATGATTATTCTGAGTTATGATACAGAAAAATTGGAATTGCCTAGACATAGTACAGCCTTGCTGTATCTAATATTGGTGGCTGCCAAAAAAGCAATTACTAGAAAATGGAAATCAAATTCTAAACAAACTATATTAGAAGTAGTGAATATAGTAACAAAGATAAAAAAACTGGAACTGAGATCTTTAGAAAAGGGTAGGAGCAAACTACATAGGAAAATTTTGAATTGTGAGAACAATACATACAGGGGAGGAATGAGGTTTAAAAGAAGGCAAGACTTAAATGAGCAATGTAATGTTTGACTGAAAATGACTGGGTAGATTATAAATGATGTATAATATTTGCCAATGTTTGGAGTTTCCCAATGGGAAATCACTATCTGTGAATTCTGCCAGCAGTAATGCTCTTTTCAGGGGAAATTCCCCTCCACTTTCTTTGAGATGGTGCAGCAGGGAAGTTGTTACATATGAGTTTTGTGGGAGCTTAGTGGTGTTTTTTCAGAATTTCATTTGTTTGTTTGGCAAATGCAGTTCAGTGATTCCAATCCTCAGTGCATTCAGTTTCATCCAGTCATAGCAGAAGCATGTTATCACAAGTTCTTCCTTCTACTTATATATTTGCAAGTCAGTCTTAAGGATTTTCTGAAGCATTTGGTTTCTCAGTACTTATGAGTCTCTCTTCTTTAAACAGCCAGCCTTGAATATATGCCTAATCCTCTCTTAAGGCTTAGTATGGATTCACATTCAGATTATCTGGTTACCTAAACATCTTGATTTCCCCTAACAGATGAATATCTGTTATCTTCTCTAATTCTAATTATAGCAGTTTCTCAGGTGTCACTGGAATTATTCTAACAACCCAGAACTTCCAGGTCTTTCTCCAACAAGTCATGTTTGCATTTATTTAGATAATCTCTGCTTAGAACGTTAGCAATATGAAAAAAAAACCTACTGGCTGGTAAGCACTTGTAAAGTAGTTCTTTTTTAAACAAATGTCTGTGTCAAATTAACAATCTGACAATGAACAGCTTTACAATTATTTACTAATTAACTCTAATTAGCAACTTCTTCACAATTATATAAGTATGCCCTACTTGGATATAAGTGAGCCAGGACATCAGCGAGTGTTCACAGCAAAGCTAATTTCTTTGTTGAGTGGGAGTTTAAAATGGTTTTGAAGAAGACCTTTGCATTTTTTCCACAATACTTGGGTTCTTAGTTCAACATTTCAAGAGGAAATGTAACTTAATATTTGAACTATATTAATTTATTAAAATACTAAATTTAGGACTTTCTTTTGTGCCTATGAAGTGTGAAAAGAAGTGCTAAAGTTGAAATATTAACTAAGTTGCATTTGTTCATTTGGAAATTTTATTTAAAATATTTATTTCATGAAAAATAGGTAAGCAATTGTTTTTTCAATCCAGTTTTGAACTGATATCTATATTGGCGAGACTGAGAAGGGCTTGGAGGGAGTGTCATTTTTATATTTAGGCTGTCATAGAGCAGTTACACCTTAAGGTTCCTTTGAGTTGATTTTGCAATGTCGGTAGGTTTGTCAATCTGGCATTGTCTAAAAAAGGCACTATGGGGACAGACAAAGCTTTAGTCAGTATTCGAGAGGCTAGAGGGGAAAGGTGCAGACCATCATTTGCAAAGCAATGTGGTTGTTGACCATGTCTGCCCAAGCTGACAAATGTTGAACTCCCTTAGAATGACACCAGAAGGACAGCCATTTGTTGAAGTCAATCATTTTTTTGCTCATATTGTGGCATCATCCTCATTGATGGTAATACAATGCTCAGTGCCAGACCAGCCTGCGACACATAGTCTGAAAGCTTCATAATGTCTTTCATCACATAGCCCAGGGAGCTATATTTCAGGTCATTTACACCTCCCTGGACTATGAGGGAATCATGGCATAATGATTTTAGTGCATGCATGATTTGGTGGACCCTGGCTCCAGATAAGCAGCTAACAATTATATTCTCCTTGTTTGGCCTAGTTAGAGAGGCATCAGTATATCTTACAATGGAGTCTCCTATGATAAGAGTCCTGAGAAGTGTGTTGACATGCCTTGGGGGCTTAGTGTTTCTGTCACCACTGAGAGTGATGGTATGTGTGGTGTTAGGTGTTGTTTTTTCTGAGTGCCTTTGGGCTTGCTAAGGCACAGCTTTGACAGTGGGTGGTCTAGGTGATCTTTGTTTAGGAAGATTGCTTTTAAGTGCCTCAGCATATGTTAGTCTATGTGAGTGTTGTGTACTATCTGAGGTGGGCGTTGTGTGTGTGTGTGTGTTTGTGTGTGTGTGTGTGTGTGTGTGTGTGTGTGTGTGTGTGTGTGTGTGTGTGTGTGTGTGTGTGTGTGTGTGTGTGTGTGGTTTTGACAACCCAATGTGTACTTGTATGTAAAGGTTTAACCTCCTGTGTCATTGTGTAATTACACCTCTTGCATTCTGTGTCTGACTTTTTAACGATTAAGTGGTTGTCAATAAACATGAGATAATTACTATATTGTCTCAAGATGCTCATATCCACCAAGCTGGCTACAAAGTTAAAAAAATGCATGTCCATAATGTGCAGTCCTTTGATTTGTGGGCTACAAGGAGGGTGGTGTATTGAGGTACTATTAATGGTGCTTTGTTTGTGCAGAGTAATAAGGTTGCTTTATTGGGATGGATGAAGTTAAACAGTACTAAATTCTACTAACTTTAATGTTTACACAATACTGAATTCTACTAAATCGGTAGGTATTGCCACTCAAGGTCCAACTAGCTGCTGTAAGTAGTAGGGTATATAGTTCTGCCACAGCTGTGAATTACACTACAAGACTGTACCCCAGCAGGGTTCAAAATACAAATGGATAGTTTTTACAACTATTTCTACTTGTGAAAATAGAAGTCCAAAATAACTAAGGTACCTGAACAAACTAAAAAAATGCAATCAGATGTTACAGAGCAGAAAAGTACAAAGTAGTTAACACCACACAGGTCACTATAAGTACACTTAAATATTTAAGCACAATTGAAATAATTAAAACAACTTAATTATCTTTCCTTTTTGTTTTGAAAAGCTAATTACTAGCAGTTCTAACAACTGTCCAAGTCTTGGATAAATTATATCAGGTTGGGGTAGCTCTGTGCTGGAAATAGGAGCTAGCTAGAGAGCTCTCCAATCAAATAAATGCAATATTGCAGCCCTTTCAGAAACTTTAGCTGAATGTGTTAGTGCGGGATGGAGCAAACACAAAATGCAAGCAGGTAAATGATAATCAGAATAGAAAAGCACTGAAGCACAAACTGCAGCAGAAACAATTCTCTCACTACTGAACTTCTACTACAGTTTAAGGCACCAGAATACGCAGAATTTACCAGTAACGTTGTTTATGTAAAAAGAAGCAGTAATGAATGATTAAGGCACAACTCTGGTAGTAGGAATAAACAGTTCTGCCACAACTATGAATTAAATACAAGACTTTGGCCCAGCAGGGTTTGAAAAACAAATGGATAGCTTTTACAATTAATTCTAGATGTGGACATAGAAGTGCAGAATAACTAAGGTTCCAGAACAAACTAAAGAATGCAGTCGGATAGAAAATAACAGAAAAGTATAAAGTAGTATCACCCCACAGGTCATTGTAAGCACACTTTAATATTTAAGCAAAATTGAAATAAATAAAATAATGTAAATCACTTTATTTTTTTTAAAAAGTTAGTAACTATGTTACACACCTCTCCAAGTCTTGGATAAAAGACCATTAATCAATGAATGGTAGCAGTACTGATTGCGTCAGAAGTGAATTTTATTATAACCAAGTCCATCAACTACAACTATACGAAAACTACAATCATCAGATTTTATTATACATTTTTGTATGTTTTATTAATATCTACAAAACTAATTTTTGCAACCTAAACCCGCCCCCCCCCCAACAACAGAACTATTACTCCACTTTTATCAGCATTTATAAAGTGTAATTGTTTGACAATTTGTATTTCAACTAATGCTCTCCTTTCCAAGGCTCCGCCTATAAGCAGCCAGAATGACTGGAAGATGATGAAAGCTTTTGGAAGCTGGCCACTTGCAGTATCCTTGGCAAGGTGTAACCTACATGCTACTGCAGAAGAAAGAGCAATGAATATATATCACTCCTACCATACCAACTAGACAAATCATACAGAGATATAAGGAAAGTAGTCTTGCCAGAATGAAAACTTATTTTGCTGAAGCATCCCTATTTTTTTTTCTCACTCTCTCTTTTTCCTCACCACTTCCTTGTAGGGGCACAGCCTGCTGCTGTATCCCCTTCTTAATATAATCACATCCAAGGTCACTGCACTTCACTATAAAGGAATGTACCATTTTATATCAGCCCTAGCAAAGTGCACATATTACATTACATAAGTGTCACCAGACTTTTAGCAAGACTATACTCACTGGCAGGCATAATGATTGACAGCAGTTTTGCTTCTAAGTGTGAGACAAAAAAAAGGACCTTAAATTATGGCACAAAGACATCTCCCCAAATAAAACAGTAACACAAAATACTCCTAAAATGATAATATAAAAAATCAATGCAGCATCTGAGAGTGGATTATGTTGGCATGGACTCATGTCTGTATGGATGCTTAATAATTCAAGCTTTCTGCTCCTGACCAAACTGCATCAAACCTGAGTAAATATCCCTGCTCAAGCCACAACCATAATCAGAGATAGCATATTGCTAGACTGAAATAGCAAAAACATAGTTGTATATCTACATACAAATGTTTTTTGTCAGTTAAGAAACAAAAACAGAACCAGTTAAAAGCAATCATGCAATGCATGGGTTAGGTTTCCATGTCCGACTGGGATAAATAACTACAATTATTTATACAGCATTAGTTCATAGAAAATATGTGCACAGTGAAAGAAAACAGCAGAAAACAGGGAAGGTGCAGAAAAATAGTTACAATGTGGTAGGCTAGGAAAACAAGTCAAGGAGAGAATAAAGAACAAAGAAGAGGATTGTTAGGAGAATTGGAATAGTGTTTATTTTAATAATGTTTGTATTGTTTCCCATATTGTATACAACTCTGAGTACCTTAAGGCTGGAGCAGTGAATGAAAAAGATCTCAGGATCAATTCACTTAACCAGTAAATAAACAAATAAAGTAATTAAATACATAAATGAATGAATGAATGAATTGGGGGGCACTGATGCTGCCAGAAATTAATTAATTAGTCATTCTGAACAATATGGCCTTTATGCAAAGTTTTGAACAGTGGGAGTGCATTCAGCAATATACATATGATGTTATATGATGAAAGAAGGACTCTTGTCATTGAAGAAACTTTGTGTTGGGAATATACTCAGAAACTGCAAAATGGCCAGCTTTCCAAATTGCAAGCAAGTATAATACTGTACCTGGATATAGTACAGTTACCAAAGAGGTGTGCCAGAAATGTGAATTTGTCCTGTGAATTAACTGGTCATTAATTTCTGAAAGATGCCAATATGAGAAAGTTCAAGTAGTTTGTAACGAGATGGAAAAAACTACATAGAAAATTATATTCTTCTCTTGTGTTATATTGCATTTGATTTTGATTTAATTGGTTTATATTTGCTCACTGGGTGAGTAGGATAATCCAAGAACCATTGTCTGCCACAAGTCAAGAACAGTGGTGGCATTTCCAAAAGTGCATTACCCAAATAAACTTAAATAAAATAAATATAATAAAATAATGTTTTGCTAAGAATAGCTTAACGATATTACAGTAGAAATGGAGGTTACATTTTATTCCTTATTATGCAATAAAAATAGGTGCATTTGTAAAGCAGGTTCATTTACATCAAATGAAAACATTTGTAATGGGAGACTATTTATTACAACTCAGGGCATTTGAGTGAACTGCTTATTTTATATACAAGTGTGTACCCAGGTGAGAAGATAAGAAAATATGCATTTTTTTGCTGTGGGGTGTAAGCTGATCTATTGACTGCAATTTCATTGAATGCTGATAGATCAAAGAAATTATGATGAAAACCTTTCAGTAGCAGTGGAGTTTTTCCCTTTTCATCACTGTTGTGCAACTTCTAAGTAAGAATATATAATTTGGGGAGAGGGGTTGGCATAATTATTTTGATCTATTGGCGGACAAAGAAACAGCTGTCAATAGATCAACATGTATCTGTTGCTGTGGTGATATGACTCACTTTAGTAACCCCACAGATGATGAATATCTGATTGATAGCTGCTATAGTGTACTATAGTCATGACAGTGATATCAGAGATGATGATATATATAAAGCAAGACTTTGTCATGGACACATATTCAGCAGCCTTGGAGATGGTACATTTTTTAGAAGAGATGTGCATTGTTTCATCCAGGGTTGTTTTTAAGATTAACATAAGTAATGATTACAGAAGATAGCCAGCAGATGTTGCACTGATGTGGAGGCAATCTGAAGATCTGTTCTAAAGGTCTATGAAGAACATTTTTTTATATGAGGTCACATTTGTGGTATAAAGCTGTGTATAACCTACACTGAATGCATGTCACAGTTCATAAACAGTGAGAGGTACTTCAGGGTTATAAATAAAAATAATGATATTTTTAACATTCAGAGTGACACTATTTTTACTTCTTCGAGTGCTACTAAGACACAGATGTTACACATTGACTGTAACAAGCTTAATTAGAAAGTGATATTGTCTAATGAGGGTTTTTGAAGTTTCACAACTTGGGATCTTCCTTGAAAGTAAGAGACAAGTCTGATGAAATAAGGGAGGGGCTCCCATGCTGACTGAAACCCCACCGTCACTGATCTCATCATCTCCAATAGCCCAACACAATCTCTAATATCACAATTCACTCTCGCCCATGTAATGATCATTGCCCCATGAGTTTCTCCATTTTAAACCAAAATTAATCTCCTTCAGATCTAAATCCACTGCCAATATTGCAAAGCTATCTTCATCTCTCTTTTCCCACATTTGGATCCCTATTCTAGACCTCACAAATTCAAAGTGTTTAGTTCAAAAAGTGTTAACACGTGTTTCTAATTATGTGCAATATTAGTCTGTCTACCTGCATGTCTGTGATGTAATAGCTAGGTGTTACATGTGCAAATGTCTTTGAAAATAGTCTATATGTTGTCTGCGCATTGAGTCTGGAGATACGGAATTTTATTCAGTTTTTGCACTTGTGTGATTTCTGAATGACAATAAAGTTTACTTTGACTTGACTTTGAACTCCTTATACATGACACTTTCCCTTAATCTCCATACTGTCTCATTGCAAACCCAACAATAAGCTAACCTATAAGTTAAAATCTCTCTTTAAACTCCAGGATGAGCCCTAGCACTCCTGGAAATCTAGTGACACTGTGGCTAAAAAGCCATTAGAAGAATGATGCACATCCAAAACTCATTTAAATACAGCCGTAGGAAATTTTGGGTTGCCTCACAGGATGCAACCTGCCTCACATTTCTACAAGCACTTCCTTCAGCTGGTCTGCAGATTATTTTCTTATATGAATGGACAAAGGCATAGTCTCTGATACAATTTTTATAGACCTTACTGAAGCCTTTGACTTAGTCAATTCAGTCTTCACTTACAATTCACCTTTCATAATTAGCCATTAGCCCTGATGACATCCCTTGGTTTCAAAGTTATCTGACTAACCACCATTTCTCAGTGAACTATAACTCCTGTATCTCTCTCCTAACTATTACTGAAAGGTGTACCTTAAGGATCTAGTCTTACCCCACGTCTGTTCTCCATTTACATCAGTAAACTTTCACTTGATCTTCCTTACCTTCCTCTCCTCCTTTATGCAGATGACATTGTCCTTTAGTACTCCAACTACTGCAGCCATTCTCAAACTACCTTACAGTAAAATCTACACTCTGAAGTCAATCCCATCAGTGGGAGAATTACTACTAAAAACCTCATATTAAATATACCCAAAGCTAACTCTATGTGTTTTGATATCAAACCAAAACTCTCAGATCCAAGAAAACTTTAACAATCTACGATCCCAACAACCATCCCTTATATCAAGTCTCCTATTTCAGGCATCTTGGTCTCTGGTTAGACCCATCAATTACCTGGATCTTGATAATACATGTAAAAAAATAATCTCTTACCTTTCTGAGTGGAAAATATCCTCTTATCTCCCACACTCCACCATATCTGCAATAGGAAAATGAATCTTACTCCCACAACTTGAATTCAGCACCTTCTAGTAAATACTCCGCCACTATTAAAACACTAGAAAACAAATTATGTAGATTTAGAAAAAAAAAGGCAAACTTAGTTAACCAAAAAGCAGACCTGCTCCTAGAATCAGAACTATTCAAACTCTGGCATGAACATACTCTCCCTGCTTTAACTTCAAAACTAATAAAACATATCCCACATATAACATAAGAAACTGGAACCATTCAGGCTCTAACATACAAATCCCACACTCCAAGCTACATATGTATGACCATATATTCTCAGTGCTCGGGCCTAAACTTTAGGAGTCCCTCCCACCTGAAATTAAAGATTCAGCCTCTTATTCCAAGTTCTGTTCTCTAGTAAAATTAAATTTAGCTAATCAAACAGAACGTACCTGTTACTCCTCTGGTCATATCACTTGTGTACTTTACCTCTTCTCCACTCTAAACCACTAAAAGCCCTTGCTCCTTTTCACATCTCTAATTTATTTTACTCTGACTTCTCAAATGTTCTGAAAATGTTGTACATATTATAAATGAATATTAGATTTACTATCTATCCAAATTATTACTCTGCCATGGTACTGTTTTATTGTCATTGGTTTATTATTGTACTCTTGTCTAGTTTGCATGTCTAGTCAGTTTTTGAAGCCAGACTGGTTCTGAAATTAGTCAAAATTGATTAATGCCCTACCTGATAAACAAATTCAAATAAATAAACAAGAAAATGCCTTTAAGAGAATAGTGTGGTTAACAGGTCTAAAGGTATCAGTTATAGGGTTATGGCTTTAACTAGATCTAAATTCAATCTAAAACTTGACCATTGCAGCTTTGAAAATTATAATACAATGGTTGAGTACATACATGTCTGTGTTTTCCTATTAAATAATGTGGCTAAGCTGCCCAGAAGTGTGCATACTGTGTGTTCATTCTGCAACAGGCTGGCATACCACTGAGGATTAATTTCTCTGCCTTGCACTCACTGAGAGCTGTAGTTAGGGTCCGGCTCTTCCACGACCATGAACTGGATAAAGTAGGTATGAAGAATATTACTTAGTTAATTACTTAATTCATTAATTCATTATTTCTTGATAGACTATTTTTATTTATCTCACAATTACAGACTGCAGAGCTCCATGTTTATATATACAAGTATTTAAGGGGGGGGGGTATTGCTACTATTTCATCACTCAATCATTTATAACTTTTACATGCCATTTCTTTCCTTATACATAAAATAAGAGTTGTTAAGTTAACATCTCTTTTAACTTAAAAAAATGTGCTGCTCTGTCCAAACACTTAGCTCCAAAATTAAAAGTTATGTATTCACCAAAACTAGACCTCCGTGACAGACTCCAGTGGAGAGTCTATGTGCCTCATCTTGCACATTCTCTTCTGATGGGTCTCCTCTGTGGGATATTTAGGGTAGGCATCAGAAGAAAGGGGTAGTTCCTCTACAGGATCTGATTAGACACTTGTTGGAACCGGCTGTCCCTGTGAAGTAGGCTTGACTGACTCAAAGCTTGGAGCCAATGAGGGAAATGGGGTTGGATCCAAAAAATGAGAAAGTAGTTCTCTAGAAAGAAAAAAAGCCTGTTCCACAATCTCAAAGGGAGATGGACCTGGAAAAGCCTTGAGCAGCCAAGCCGGAGCCAAAGCTGCCAGCAAAGACAGATCTTGAATGCTGTCAGATCTGTGTCTCAAGGATGGAACCGGACCTGAACTATCTAGTGTCAAGGCTCTGAGAGGCAGGGATGGATCCAACAACATTGGAGTCAATTCTGGCCCCACTGATGCTGACACTTCAGCTCCAGGGCCCATTCCAATCTGAGAGTATCAGAGCAGAACTAGTCAGGGGTACCATCGGAGTCAAAGAAGACATATTTGGATCTGACTCCAGACCTCTCTGGAATTTCAGATCCTGGGACTCGCAGATAACTGGATGAACTGAAAAAGCAGATAGAATAGTTTGACATGTCATAGAAAGACTCACTGATTAGATCTGATAAGACCCCCCCCCCCCATCTGGGATCTGAGCTCTGAAAAAGTTTTGCATCATTCTATCCATATCTGCTTACGATATGCTTCTGGAGGACATGGAGGATGAAGTGGATCATGGCCTTAAATGTTTTTTAGGAGTTTGTAACAATGGAGACTGCAGAGTAGATAAAATGGGTTTGATTACATACTCTGGAATATGACTTCTGTGTGAGGTGCCAGGCTTTGGATCTGAGGACCTAGAATCCAAGGAAGGCACCATAAAGACTGATTGATATGACAATCAGATCCAAAGATTTAGATCAGAAGATTTCAGATAGGAAGATCGAGTCTTTGGCTCCAACAATATCAAATTCAATTTTTTTCATACTCTTGGTAGGTGGATATGACAAAGACTTGGGGGACGTCGGTGGGGAGAATTTTCTGTGGTCCAATGAAGCAGACTTGGTTTTGGCAGGGGTTTGAGCCCCATAAGATGGAGTGGAGGTAGCAAGAAGAAGACCTTTCAAGATTAACTTGTGCCTGTGACGAGCCCTCTTTACCTCGGGGTAGTAACTAAGGAGTCTCAGTCTTCACCACTGCCTCTGGTAAGAGAGTGTCACTAAATGCAGGGATAGAAATATACAATTTCCCATAAGTGTACAGCAGCAACAGGTTCTAAACATGGGAAAGAACTATATGCTTCACTCCAGGTCCCCAAATGAGTCCCCACACTAACACAGCAACCACTAATACATGGCCCCTCTGATTACATTTGAAACATCTAATTTCTAATCCTGACCATGTGTTTGACCTAGTGGCTTCCCCTGTTACTGCTGAACTTTACTGGAGTGGTTTAGGCTGCCCCCCATGGGTTCCCTTATGTCCATGTGCAGCACTGTGTATCCCTTTCTTATGCAGTGGTGCCCTGCTTGTTAAGTAGAGATCCCGTTTTCTCACCAACTTATTTGCAGAGTTACACTCTCAGTCTGCCAACCAGATCCTCATGTCCACAGGCAAAGTGCTGAGAGCTTTTTCTCTCACCAAAAGGTCTGCCAGTCCTTCAAAAGTGGTGACCTGACACCCACTCACCCACCTGTGAAAGTAAGTACTTAAATCACCAATGTAATCACATACACTTCCATCTGCCTTGCGTCTGTGTTCATGAACTTTTTTCTATACATTTCAGGGGTTAACTTAAACAATCAAGTAAACATCATTTTACACTATCGCAATTCAAACAATCAATATCAGATAGTTTAGCAATTGCATTAACAGCTCTATCATGGAGTAAGGGGGGTCAGGAACCGTACCCAGAGCCCTTGGTCAACATTATACTGTTTACATACCCTCACAAATATATAAATAAACTATCAAAGTCATCTCCCTCCCTGTAATGAGTATAAAGTTTACTGACCTTTATGGCTTCTGGGGTTCAGTCATTCCCTTCCCCATTACCTCCAAGACCATGTCAAAGGGTTAGAAGCTCCTTTCAATGCTGTTTCTGCCTCTCATTTTCTTAAGTTTTCATATCCAAATGCTGCAGTTCATACTGACGCTGCTATGTCTCCAAATGCCGTAGTTTACTCTAATGCTGCTTCTCTCTCTCTCTCCCCACAGCCTCCAGTTCATGCTGATGCTTCCATCTCCAAATGCCGCAGCTCATACTGACACTGCTTCTCTCTCACCCCCTTTTTTCGGCCTCCAGTTTGAGTCTGCTTAACCACAAATGAATTTTTAAGTCTTCTGAGGAAAAGGTGAACTGTCTTGTCAAAGAAGTCTGCATTTCCCCAATGCCAAACTGGATATCCCCTGAGCTGCTGGTCTGCTCTGCGGCTGCGACTAAGGCTAAGATCATTGCTTCTTATTCAGGTTGGCATGCACCAGTCCTTTGGCTTTGCACACCTTGGCCAACTGACCACTTGTCAATTTGCTATATTCCTCTGCTGACATCTTTGCCTGCTGTCCCTGACTAAACTGACTAAAAAATTAATAAAACTGTTGAGACAATGAAACTCTGTATGTTTATCTTGTGGTTATGGGGAGTGCACACCTTGCTGACAACTACCCACAAGCTACTAAAGCGCAATTAAAATCCCACTGCTGCAACCAATATGTGACAAGCCCTCTTTACCCTGGGGCAGTAACTAAGGAGTCTCAATCCTCACCTCCATCTCCGATAAGAGAGTGTCACTAAAAGCAGGGATAGAAATACACAATTTCCCCTAAGAGTACAGCAGGACCAGGTTCCAAACCTGGGAATGGACTATATACTTCATTCGAGGTCCCCAAATGAATCTCCACACTAACCACTGCAGAGCACTGTGTCCCAGTTCTAGGTATCTTACATGTCTGATATTCACACATACACACACTCTTGGGAAAGACTGACACAGATTTACCTGCTGTGTTCTTTGCCCAAATTACAAGGTAATGGCTGCCACCAGTCAAATACCATAATACCCTTCTAAAGAGGTGTTCAATTATATTGGGTAAAATAGACATTGAAATAAATGGTAGCATGTATCCCAAGCAGTAAGGCTTTTCGGAGTGTACCTGGTGTTATCTCAGTAAGCATAAACACTCTCAAGTTATTAAAAATATTAACTAAATAACCAGCCACTATGAGAGGTAGCATTACATTTAATAATATAAAAGGATTTAAAATGTGTAAATACTGAATAACTGATTCCAATAAACATCAGTTTCACACACAGGAAATATGAAAATAATACTGTAGGATAGATCTCACATTGATTTTAGAAAACCTCAAACTATCTATCTTTAGTTTCCTGACTATCTGAATATTAACTGTCCCAATCTAATCTAAACAACTCAGCAAGGCAAGATTATATTCTTACTTCTGCAAGGTAAGATTAGAAATTATGTCCACACTCCAGGCTGTTGTCTGTTCTCAGTGAATGGAACAACTACTCTCCTGGAAACAACTGGACTACTACTGTTGAACAGCTCTGGAAAACAACTACTGAACAATAACTGAACAACTGACTCCGAAAATGCTTTTTATAGCAGACCTTTTTCAAGAGTAACAGGAAGCTGCCATAAGAATTCTACTCTTACATCAGACTTTGAAAAGTAACCAAACAGCTGCAGTGAAGATTCTATTCTCCCAGATCTGGCACACAATAACATCACATCTAGGTCAGCTGACTCTGGAATAACATGCATTTAGAATGTTTTTTACAAAGAACATGTACATTTGGTCAGCCAGAAGAATACTGTTTGACATTCAAACATCTTGAAAAATCAGAGTGATAAACAAAAGACATACATTTATTGACAAAATTATAGCTAATCACATTGGCATATGTAACTCAGGGTAATTTACAATTATTTACAATTATTTACAAAGCTAGTCATGCTAGCACAGATAACAATATCTAATGTCCTTACAGCGCAGATAAGCCAGAGCCTTTGGGTTGAAGCTAGAGCATATAGCACAACAGGTGTTCAAGTTACTGGCTTTGAGGAAATATACGCACTCCTTGTGGGCATCCGAATTTGGGATTCTATGCCCACAAGAAGTGTACTTTTTAAAGTCTGTCAGTTTATCCGAAATGGTAGCTAATAGCAGCAGTACAACCAATAAAGCAATTAATAAGAGCCAATACAGACACTGTAAAAACAAGAGCATTTTTTTTTATAGAAAGGAAGAAAGAAGGGAAAAGGAAAAGGAATTAATTACCAACAATGGTAATTTAAAGGAGATACCTGGGAAAAAGGGTAAGTCCAACAGCAACAACAGTATGCAGAGACTAAAATGTAGTAGGAAACCTTAACACCTCTGAGAGACTAAGAGGGAGGATAGAGATAAACAAAAAAAAACAGCTAAGGAGCCACTTTTATGGAGAAAAAGATTAACTCATGAAAAATCTCTGAATAGCACTCAAGAGAGGAATCTGTGTTTGGGCACGATGGTAGCAAATGAGATTGGAGGTAATGAGAATGGACTAAGGCATTATGGGTAGATGGAGGAGCACAAGAGAGCTGGATCGGAAATCTGGAGTATAAGGCCAAGTCAGATCCAAGGATCAGATCCGAACCCATGTGTTAAGGAAGAATGAAAAGGACATCAGATTTGATAGTTTAGCAAACCCTTTACACGTTAAGCAGATCAGTATGATCAGGCATGTTAGTTACATGTTTAGTAATGACTTCACATAGCAAATCACCATCTGTGCAAAAGTGATTATAAGTAAAAGAAACAGGATGGTATGTATTGTTGATAAAATAAGTGCACTTCAGTGTTTAAGCTATAAAAAAGTGGCTAGAAATACCACTGATGATTTCAACTGTGTGATCCAAATGGTGAGGGACTATAAAATATTGCTTAAGGCAGCTAAAATTGTTAAAGAATTACACGCACTTCAAGAAGGGTAAATTTAATGACATGGCACAGATAGTATTAATGAGGTCTGTTAAGAAAATGAAGTGTAACATACCAGTAGGGGGCCTACTTCAACAAGCTGTAGAACACAAAATTAAGTGATTGAAGCCAGTGCTGCTGGACTCTACCATTTTAAAGTGCAGCAAATTTGAAATATCATAGGTTCATAGAAGAATAATCAATTACACAGTTTACAACCTGGAAAAGGCTGTTCCCTTCCAGGAGAAATACTAAAGGAAAGATATGCTACCATGAAAAGAAATGGAGCTCCTGGCTTTAAATTTCCAGGGACAATCTACTATTCTATTAGGCTTTTGGTAAATATGATATCAAACTACTTATTATTGGAAAGTTTAAATCACACAGACGTTTTAAAAATGTTAGTCTGTCCAAGCAGCTCCCATCATTCAGATCAGTAAGTCAACTTGGATAACTTGGACAACCACAGGCATTTTTGCTGAATAGGTCCACTGGCATTTTTTCACCATGGTTAAACACTTAGTAATAGCATCAAATGGCCTGCCTAAGACAGCAACCCTTGCATAAGAAAGTACCATATCTCAAGCAACCCTTGCATAAGAAAACACCTAGTGTTCTACTTACCTACATGATTTGAGAGGTGGTACAGTGCATCGTTCATTGACTACCACCTTTTTCTAGCAACCATTTTGCTAAAGACAGATCTTGCAGGTCAAACAACCATGCACATGTGGGGTTCTGTAACTTCTGAACAGTCCGATGGACTTGAGTAGTATAAAAGATTTATTTCAGACATATGGTCTGAGGCAATAAGTACTTCTAAAATTGTAGGATATATTTTGGATTCACAACAAAATGAAAATACCCTTACTGACATCCCAGTATAAGCTGATCCAAGCAGTTTAACTGGCCAGACAGCAAAACACATATATAATTCATTTTATTTAAATATATTCATAAAACACTGGGGCAAGGAGTGAGAGAGGGTAGTGTAACCTAGGAAACACAATGATTAAGGGTCCAGCTTGGCTGCCATTTTTAACCTCATGGTTATGTGTTTAGGAATTGAATGAATTATTGTTGCTGAGTTTGAAAAAGTAGTGTCATTTAACAAAAAGCAAATAATTGGTAAGCATCTAGTCTGTATAGCACCCCCCCATACACCGCAGATGAATCATATGAAAAAGTAACAGGTTTGGGACTGGGGACAAAAAATTAATTATTTGTGCTTCTTAAAAACCTACTAGAGGGTTTGTATCATGTGATAAGACTGTACCACTGCTGATGGAGTTGACCCTTCATAAAAAAACAACTGCTTCAATCCTCGTCCTACAGAGCTGTGGTTTGGGAATTCTGACTATGCTCCTACAACAAGTGACCCACAGTCCCTCCTTCTAAATATATATATATATATATATATATATATATATATATATATAGAGAGAGAGAGAGAGAGAGACATACACATAACACACACACACAAATATATTTATATAAAAATATATCTACACACACACACACACACATATATGTATATATATATATATATATATATATATATATATATATATATATATATATATATATATATACAGATATACATACACACACACAAACACACACACACACCACACACACACACACACACACACACACACACACACACACACACACACACACACACACACACACCATTTGTGTGGGCCTCATGAAATTCTGAACATTCTCAAGTACAAACATTAAAAGAGCAATCACTTTCGTTTGAATCCAAAGTGATCAAAAATATGAAAAATTGAAATAAATTGTTTTTGCAGGTGGCTAAGCCACCCCCCACACCACCTGAACTCCTTGCTAATTATAAATATATATATATATATATATATATATATCGATAGATAGATATAAATATTCACTTCAGAAGAATGAAAGTCCAAAATCTTGAATTTCAAAAGACTGAGACCAAAATCTTCAAAGTTCAAAAGACTGAAAACTCAAAATACTGAATCTCAGAATACTGAAAACACAAAGAATGCCAACACTTACAATATTCCAGTACAACTACATACAGAAACAAATAAAAGATAAGCTGTTTACCACTTCTCCAAGTATAAGCAGGGGGGCAAGCCCCCCTGTATCCCCATGTGGGGGGGCTGCACACCCCAAACCCCCTGCTACTTAAATATATCAACTCTGAGATCGCACTCCACAGAACAAAATGGCAAACATACCATTATGTATTTCATGACTGCCTGCTGTAATCTTAGTCATGTTCCCTTCTAACTTGCTATACTTCAACATAACTCATGTTAGTGTAATGAAGTGTGATCTCAGAGTTGATATATTTAAGTAGCAGGGGGGGTGGGGGGGCACACCCCCCCACATTGGGTGTGCAGGGGGGCACCCCAGCTAATTACTTGGAGAAAAGTAATATGGTTTGTCTTCTATTTGTTTCTGTATCTTGTTTTCAGTATTTTGAGATTCAGTATTTTTAGTTTTCAGTCTTGAATTTCAGGATTTTGGTCTCAGTCTTTTGAAATTCAACATTTTGGGCTTTCAGTCTTCTGAAGTGAATATATATATATATATATATATATATATATATATATATATATATATATATAGGTCTACTTCAAAACATTGAAATTTCATAACTGTGAAATTCAAAACATTGGGACCAAAACATTGAAATCCCAAAACATTGAAAACCCAAAACAATGAAAACTCAGAACATTGAAAGTTTGCTTCATAACACTGAAAACTAGAATGCACATATAAATATGATCCCCTCCACCTATAACAACACCTAACTAACAAACACACTTTCTACTATGTTTCTGCAGGAGGGGGCAAGCCCCCCTGCACCCCCATACCCCCCATAAATTAAATATACCATCTCCAAGATTGCAGTATAGTGGGAAAAAGTTAATTTCCTAACATCACTGTATCACAATCAGCATACACTTTTTTCCACTGTAGTGCAATCTTGGAGTTGGTATATTTAATTTATGGGGGTGTGGGGGGGCAGATTCGCCCCTGCAGAAACGTAGTAGAAAGTGTGTTTGTTAGTTAGGTGTTGTTATAGGTGGAGGGGATCTTATTTACATCTGTGATATAGTTTTCAATGTTATGAAGCTAAGTTTCAGTGTTCTGAAGTTTCATTGTTTTGGGTTTTCAGTGTTTTGAATTTTTGATGTTATGGTCTCAATGTTATGAATTTCAATGTTATGAGATTTCAATGTTTTAAAGCATCTAAAAGAACGTTTGTCCATATGAGCGCTCACTTGTTTTTTTACAACAGAAACAGTGTTAGCTCAAATGTGTGTTCGCTCTTTTAAACTGTAACTATTTCTTTGCTTCTTCTTCGTTTCTCCCATGCATCCCTGCTCTTGCATTCAAACTCTATCTATAATTTCCTTTCCTTTCCTACTTTACTAACATCACAGTTGCACTAATATATCTTTTTCTTATGCATAGTGCCCAATGCACCTCATTCTTGTTTGGAAATTGTTAAAGTATTATGCTATTAGAACAGAGTGTGTTTTTGTGTGTAATGTATTAGTTTAGATCTTTTCTGCTGTGTTTTTGTGTGTAATGTATTATCATGGAGCTTTTCTCCCCGGGCCTCCACTGAAAACGGGCTTTCGGGCCCAGTGGACTTCCCCGGTTATCAAACTGGAAATAAATAAATAAATAAATAAATAATGTTAGACTTGTTTTTAGTAATACAGAATAAAATAAATGTTGATCTAAAAGTAGGGCCCCCTGTACCAAAGCAAGGTGAAAAAGCCCTGTAACATAGCAAAGATGCATACCTCCAAGCCATACTATTCCTGTCTGTAGGGGAAAATAAAAGTAGGTGACTATGCGTGCTGACTTCTTTGACTATATTTATATAAATGACCTAATACACCAAGTGAAACAATTATATCATCCTTCTTCAGTGATGATGTCCTGAAAATGTAAGTCCCTGAATAAAACTCATGCCAAAAGAGATCCAATTGAGATAAACAATATGAGAGCTTATCATAAAGGGATGTGATGATATTCTAGTCCTAAAACAGCACCAGTCTTATTACAATGACCAATATAATGATATAACTTTTCTAAGATAAAAAAGACTTTCGGCTTTTCTCTGTTAGGGGTCGCCACAGTGGAACTCCAGTCCGCTCATGACTGGCAGTGGATTTTTACGACGCTGAGTTGCCAGCCTGATGCCCAACCTTCAACGAAGGCATGCCCAGTCACGCTCACACCTACCTGCATGTCTTTAACATCACTCGACCATGGGGAGAACATGCAGACTCCACACAGAAGGCACTCCAGCCGAAAATCGAATGGGAGAACCTCTTGCTGTGAGGCGACAACGCTAACCACTGCACCACTGCGGCTCTTCTAAGATAATAACATGAAATAACCCAACAAAAGTAGTGCACATAAAACTTAATTTTCCTAATTCACTGTTAAACCTGCAGTCCTAACTAGGAAACTGCCTAAATAGATAATTAAGCAAACTTTTAAAGTCTCAACTAACTTACAGTAATTTGAATAGCAAGATATACTTAACTTTTAAGTTCTGCATAAGAAAGAAATACTACTTCAAAAGAAATATTATAAAATAAAGACAATTATAACTATGATAAACAGTACAGTGATTCTTAACATCCAGCACCTAATCAAAGAAACTGCACTTAATATTTTAGCTAGTGCATATGCAACATTATTCAAACGGCACAGAAACAATCATTTGCTATGACATTTCCAGTATTGCTGTCATTCTACTTTTAAACAGACATCCAGAACTTATATGACAAAATATTTTATGTTCATGGGGAATTGTGGGTAACATGGTATGCTTCATTCAAGGACTTCAGCATTCTAGACAGTTACCCAAGCTGATTTTAGTTTACCATTTAATCCATCTAAGACAAGCCTTTAGAGATTACTGCAGTAAATTTTTGTGAACTACTTTTATTCACTTACTTCTTTACTTCCTACCATCTTCTTGCTAAACCATTTTTATTTTGTTCTATGAGAATACAATTCCTCTCCATCACCCTATACAAATGGATGTTAAGCAGATACAGTACAAAGTGCTCTATTTAGCATTCTAATAATTCAAAGCAATTAAGATACCATTTGTAACTTGTCACAGAGTACAGCCAACATACTTCTTCACTCTGATGTTGCTGACTGCAGCAAACCTTTCAGCTGTGGGACTGGGACCTGACAAATCAGTTTTATTAGCATTTGTCTGAAAACAAGAAGATTATGTAGGGCATCTTCAAAAAGATGGAAACTATTATAAAGACATGGGACATTTTTATAAGTGTTTAAAGTGCTGCATGTACTTGCCTTCTAGCTCTACTTAATTCATAATCGTATAAAAAATAGGAAAAATACAAGTCACGAGATGTAGGCAATATTTTTTGAATGTTGTTTATGATGCTTCAGTCAAGAACAGCTGAATAGAAACTCATGCCAATTGCTCAGATTAAGAATAACACTACATATGTGGTTGCAGACAGTTTACTATCATAAACTGAAAATGCAGTTGATCGAATGTTAGTTAAAGGAAAGTACAGTTTCAAAGTTGCATAATGCCGAACTGGAATACAATGAACTCATAATAATAATGAAAGCAAAACACGATTAGTTATTATGAGTTCAGCATTGTGAATGGAGAGCGCGGTACAGAGGATCAGGGAATTTACCCTTTTCCTCAATGTAGTGCGATCTCAGACTTGGAATATATATAATTGGCAAGGGGTGTGGGGGGTGCAGGAGGGCTTGCCCCTTGCCCCCTGCAAAAATGTAAAAGGACATATGGACTTTTGAAACTGGAAATCTGGTATGTGAAATGTTGATCATCATGTTTCTGACGTTCAACATTTAGGGTAAAAGTTGTTTTTTTTTTTTGAGTTTTTATTTTGGTCTTCTCATTTAAAATTATTTTGCCTAAGACATTATGATAGTAAACCATTGCAGACATGTCTCGCACCAAAAAAAAATCAGACTTATTTCATTAAAAGAAATTTACTGATCATTTGTGTTGATGCTTCAGTTTATGTGTGAATCCTTAAGTGAACAACATAAAGCATAATTGCCTTTCTAAAGGGTACTGTTGTTGATGCTTATATAGTATGTAAATAAAATGTTTACACGCAAGCATAGCCTTGCAATGCAATTATAGTCTCTGGTCCTGTCAGGGTGTCTGCATAACTCCCATTCTGAGTTCCTGGACAAGTATGAAATCAGCTCTCAGTTTGTCTTAGTTGTGTCTGCACCTGCATGAGTTTTAGTCAAGGACTTATGTCTCAGGTCATCAACACCGCATACTTAAAATGTCAAAAGTCACTACACTAAAAGTTAAAATATTGAAAATTCAGTATGCGATTTTTTTTTTTTTTAATCCCCTCACCACTTGCGGAACCGTCGCATGCAGTAGTGCAACCTCCAATCCATCAGTATGTGCTAGTCAAACACCAAGCCAGATGCACACAATCATATAAACGCAGTCCACAGGTATATCCCATAGCAGTTTCCTCACATTTTCAATATTTTTGCGATAGTCTTTAGGAATTCATTGGTGGAATATGAGCTTTTATTTTTAAATATTTGCTCAAATTGGCTATGTCTTTTAATTACATTTCTCCTCTTAGGTGATTGCGGACAACCACTAGCCATGCGAGCCCTAAGCTCTTCCACTATATACTGTTCTCTAGCATAAATTGTCATGAGAACAGACAGATCTGTAGCCCTGATGCCTAAAAGGCACTTCAATCTACAGTTCCAAGCCTTTACAGAATTTTGGGTATGAGGGAGAAATAACGTAGTCAGTTCAAATACATTCCAAAAGGTGAAGGGGAACAAGGGTGGAAATTTACACTGGTATTTTGTTCTTGTGGTAAATTTGTGGATCTGGCCCAGCATATACCAGTCAGAAAAATATTTTATCAGGTCCCTGGCTTCCAGTGGAAATGATTCTCGTAGCAAGTGGAATGCACTTGCAACTTCTTCCTCTGGTAAGAAACCAGTGCTACTAAAGATTTCACTGCCAGTTAAAAGGCCATATTTGTATTGCATAGAGCTGCTAACCCTAATTGCTGAACCTTTCATCAGATATTCTGGCCAAAATGAAATAAGCATCCGTTCGATACAGCACCATTTATGTTAGCTCTGATACTTTTTATTGCCACAATCTCAAAATCACACAAAACATACTTCAGAGTAGTTTCAAAGCCATGTTTGGATGGTAGCTGGAAGACACAATGCCACATATAATTGTATGCCTTGACAAATTTTTTTCTCATCAAACAATACATTAGAGGGACTGTCTTACTGTACCCTCTATACTTTACAAGGCCAGGAATGCTGTACAACTGACAGCAAATTATACCCTTGTAGAAGAACATACCATCCATAAGCCAGATTGTAGCTCTGCTTAGATCATATAAGTTATTTAAAGTGGTGAAAACTAGGACAGTATTATCAGGGTGTATGTTAAATCATCAAATGCTTAAAAAAGCGAACAATGATTTATTGAACCCATGTAAGTGAAAGCTTACAATCTCGAATGCTTAGAAAAGCAATTTTTTTCCAAGGGAAAAGGCTTTGCCCCTTCACTCCCTGATGTGGGTAGATGTGCCCCCCACAACCCCCTACTTAAATATACCAACTCCGAGATCGCACTACAATGACAAAAATGGCAAAGTAACGGAAGTGGCCAAGCAATTTCTTTCCCAGGGAAAGAATTTGCTTACATGCCGTTTCGCTATTTTGCCTTTTCGTGCTTTCACGTTCGATCAAGACGCATTCGAAAGAATGCATTTTCGATCATTTAATAGGAATCCATATTATCAGTAGCAGCATCTATCATATGTTTTTCTATGAACAGACTGGTTTTGATAGGGTAAATGTTAACATCAATGCCCTGTAAAGCTAGATTGGGCATAGATGGTAACCTGGAGTCCTTTCACTGCACTCTGCCCACCTGTTGTAGCAGTGCTTTCCAGTTTGGTAAACTAGGTATGAAATCAATAGAGGTGGATGCTACAGCATCATCCACTAAGAGGCAAGGGGTATCTCAAGAAATTTTAGCCATGTGCTTTAACTCACAGCACAGCTTGTATCTTTCAATTTCAGATGGATCCCCTCTATGACTCTGTGGGACTGACTTTGTTAGTTTCTCCCCAGTAGGTAAACTTTCTGTTACAGCTCTACCTTTACATTTCCGTTACACTTTCCATTGGCAACACCAGTATTTCTTCTGTTTTAGTGTGTGTTCTAAGTTTAATACATATCCGTCCAGTAGAAGAACTTCATTTCCCTTTTGAGACAAACTGGTTTTATATACCACTCCTTTAGTTCCCGGTGCCGGATATGTCGCATTGGCCATTTTGAATCAGGTACTACGTACATCCTGTTACAGATGCAGCCACCTATTTATTGTATTATGCCGTATAAACTAGCAGAATTCAGAATTTTGAGTTTTTATTTGAGTTTTTACTGCATTTTCAAGATTCTGGAGTTGTGACGTTATGGTCTCAAGATACTGAAATTCAACATTTCAGCATTTCGAGCTTTGAAAAGTGAAACCATATATATATATATATATATATATATATACACACACACACACACACACACACACACACACACACACACACACACACACACACACACACACACACACATGCATATTCAGAGTAGCTGGCTTCTACTCTCCCCACAGATAGGAAGAGTATTAATTTGGTTGTGAAGAGCTGTGTTAAGTACCCAGAGAGCAACTGCATTGCATTCTCTGATGATACATTCACAAGCTACAGCATGAGACCTCTGACAGAGGTCAAGGGGGATAGCCATTATCAATCTTATCTGTAGGAGGCTACAGTCAGATGTCATAATGGGACATAAAGAACATGTGTTTTAACTTGCCAGACATCACTTCATGTGAATATCCAAGGAATTAGTGAGAAAAAAGTATAATATGTTCTAAGTCACTAATGATGGTCCCAGCAACCCACTGTCATTCATTATCTACTGCTGCTCAAGGGGACCTTATCTTATGTATCTTGTCAACATGTTCAGGATCTAGAACCCTTCTTCCCTAGGTAGCTTACCAGGCTCACTGATGGAACCTGACGTGACTCGGTAATCCAAAACATGAGGTCATAGATCCACCTACAAAAAAACACTTCAGTGTAGAAAATGAATCTGATGTCCTGGACCTCCTTCTCTTTACTTCCTGTTTTCTATCCCTTTCAACTTCAAAGACAAAGCATTTTTCTTTAAAACAGATCCCCATATAATGGAAATCATCTTCCTACTGAGAATGATGATCAGTTTCTCCAAGCAGTTGACATGCACATCTGCTTTTCTGTGCTTCACCTTCACAGTATCTTTGCAATGTTTCCTTTAACCAGCATCACTCACCTTGACTTCATTATGAACATCAGTAGGCTCATATGTATATATCAGGCTAATGATCACCAGGGCCTTTATAAGCATAGCCAGGCAATCCAACCCAATTGTGTCCCTATGTATCATGGGCATCTATTAAGAGGGGTATGTTAATTAGGAAGTTTCTAGAGGCTATGTATGAGGGATATGTTAGTGTGGGCATAACTGTCTGCCTCTGTCTATCAGAAATATGGGGGCCAGACCCAGGGTGAATTTCTGATTTCCCATCCATTGGTCAAGGTTACACTGAAATAGAGTTAGGGGTGGAATCTGCTTCACATGCGTGGCAAGCTTGTTCCAGAGCACAAGGATCCTTTGAAATGCCTCTGTCTCACCAACATGCCTTATTTAAGTCACAAGCAAAATTTAAATATTTGGATCTAGTGGTTCTGACACTGTTCATTTTGCAGATATGCAAAAGGACTATCAGAGCTGGATGCATGGATGCCTTGTACGCCGGGCATAGATCACCTCTCTGTAAGTTGTAGGAGACTGAGTATAGAGACAGGGCTTTAACAAGATCCATATAGGACAATGTGTTTATACCCTGGATTTTCCTGTTAAGGAACGTTTGTGGGCATTCCAACTGTTGCATGTGTCTGGTCAAGAACATGTTGAAGAGGGCATTATACTCAATGATAGGTATGATAAGGGACAAATAAAGTGTCATTATGACTTCCTTGGACCTGGATGTCATGCTGTTACTTATAAGTTGGGCAACATAGAATGATTTTCTTACTACCTTGGCCACATGCTGATCAAAGGTCAGATTACTGTCTATATACGTTCCCAGATCCCTGACTACTGGGTCAACTCTTAGGGGTGTCTTATTAATGGAGTAATTAGCCTTTGTGACAGTTCTCTCAAAAGGCACTACAATGCATTTCTTGATATTGAGTTTTTATCCATGAATGGTGTGAAAGTCATGGATTAAAACTCGATGCATTTTTTGGCATTGAATTTTAATTTGTAACTTTGGCAAAAGTCACTTGTCTATGTTAGACCGTCTTGTATGATGTCTGTGTCATGGGGTGAATCTATAATAGCTCCTAATTTGCAGTCATCTGCGAACATGGTCAGCTAAAAGCCCTTAACATTAGCCATAGCTTCTGAGAAGCAGATGCCAAATACAAATATTCCCAGCACAGATCCGTGAGGCACCTCTCTGGTGAACAGTCTTTTAGTGAAGGTGGTGTCATCAATCCTGACTTCCTGGATCTGGTCTGTGAGCCAGCTGTAAATCCAGGAAGTTATGTAAGGGTTTATGCCCAGCTCAGTGAGTTTGTCAACTATTCCCAAGTGGGGTATTATACTGAATGCCTTAGCCAGGTCCAGGTCTGCAGTATGTATCGTCTATCCTTCATCCATTGCTTTTGTGACCATCTCAAAGAAGTCCACCAGGTTTAGTAGGTATGATCTTTGCTTGACAAAGACAAACTGGGTTGGGTCCAGTGTCTGAAGGTTACCTATATCTTTGTTGATCATTTTCATGATGATTCTTTCCACGGCTTTGCATATTAGACTAGTCAGACTAATAGGTCTATAGTTTCCAGGATGAATTGATGGTCTACACTTGTGAAGTGGGATAACCATTGCAGTCCTCTATTCTCATGCTACATAGCCTGTTTTGTGGCTAAAGGAGAAAAAATACTCAAGTGGTCCTGACAGGTTGTGTTTTAAGCTATTTAGGAGGAATTCTGGGATACTGTCGGGACCCATTGAGGCTGTGTTTTTTGGCCTTAGTGAGTACCACTAGGACCTGTTCCTTGCTAATAGTTGAGGTATATGCTAGTAAGTATTGCATGAGGGGAGGCAGGACGGTGTATGTGGTGGGGTGAAGTTTGGGCTAAATCTGTCATCCAGCAAATGTATTATGTCACTCTGCTCAGTAATGGTGGCACCACTGACCACCAGTTCATCACACTGATGAGTGCTGCCTTTGAGGTTTTAGGCATAGCTGTAGACATACCTCTCAAATGTCCATATATTTGTAGGATGTCCAGAATTTTGCCTCATATTTTTGAGCTGTTCATCATAAAATGTGTGGCTTTCTGGAAAACAACTGTCGACTGAGTTTCAGACTTGATATTCTTCAGAAAATGCATGCTAATACATAATTTTTTATTCCAGCAACTTTCTAAGTTTTTATAAGAGCAATATTTAAAATCTGTCCCTAGTTTTGGGCATTTGTCCTTCCATTAATTTTGGCTTTGTCCAGATTTCCTGCACTAAGAGGTTGAGAGGTATGGCTATAGAAGGTCTTGTGGCTGTCTTTAGACTGTGAGGTTATCTTGACTTCATAAATGGCCTTGCTGAACTTAATTAGTCATCTTATTTTCCTGTTTATTTTAATTAGGGATCATCTATCATTATGGGAATTGCTTTTCCTGATTTTAGTCATGACTTTTTTTTCCTTTTGTTATACACCCTGTTAAGGTTAAGATTCTATCAGTGTGGTTTGTTTTTTAAAGTTTGTTTTGGGCATACTTCTACTAGGTCCATAAGCCACTATACAGTCATTTATATGGTTGTACAGGATCTCTGTGAACAATTTTGCATAGTATGCTGTGAACTCGGGGTTGGGAGGGACACTGAATTTTGATAAACTATCGCCTAATAGGATCCAATTTGCTTAGGAATAGTTCCTAATTGTTACAGAGTTTGCTGGGGATTAATGAGTTGATTTTTATTTTCAAAGAGACAGCTTTGCGGTCAGACCTCATCAGTGAGGTGGTGCCACTGGGGGGAGTGCAGCACTGTCCCATATTGTTGAGCACCAGGTCCAGTATGTTTGAACCTCTAATGGGTGTGTACTCTATCTGGTCAATTGTATTTGTGTTAATAAAGTCCAGGAATCATTGTGCCTGTGAGTATAAGGCAGTGTATGTTTCCTAGTCTATAAAGGGGTAAAGAATCCCATGAATAGGGGTATTTTGTTTAATGGTGAGTGTCTCCAGTAGGTCTAGGTAAAAACTAGGGGATTATAGGGACATAGAGGGTGTCCTATAGCTTTTTAGGATATGGTATGGGTCTTTGTCTATGGTGATTTGCATGTGGATAAATTCCAGGGCATCATCCTGTTTAACCAAAGTAGAGTTAAGCTTGTTGCTAATACAGATCGACACTCCATCACCTTGTGCCCCTTTCTGTGCAGCTGATGTTCTAAATGTGTGGCAGGCACTGAAGCCTTGCACTGCTTGAATATTTTCTGTGGATTTAAACCATGTCTCAGTAACAGCACAGATGTCTATGCTTTCCAGAGTGAGGAGAGCTTGCTTGATTTGGAGTTTCTTGTTTTGGCTTCTAGCATTGAGCAGTTAGGTTTCTGTGGGTTTTATTTGCTATGTCAGTAGGTTTGCCAATTTGGCATTACCTAAAAAGGATCTAAGGGGATGGATAAAATTTTAGCCAATATTCAGAAGCCTGGGGGAGACAGGTGCAGACTATCCTTTGCAAAGGAATGTTTCTTAACCAAGTCCTCCCATGCCAACAAATATTGAACCCCTTGGAAAGACACCAGAGACTAAGACAATTATTGAAGTCAATCATCTTTTTTTCATACTGTGACATCATCCTTGGTGAAGGCAGAATGCTGCTCAATGCAAGGCACATACCTGCCTGAGGCATATATTCAGTGAGATCAACAATCTCTCTCTCTTCACATAGTCCAGAGAAGTACATCTCAGGTCATTAACTCCCACATGGACTATGACAGAATCATATTGTTACCTGTGGTATAGTCATACCTCTGAACCTCTTAGAGCAAAAAATCTGGACAAAGCCATAAATAATGGCCCAAAAATAGGGACAATTTAAAAATATTGCTCTTATAAACTTAGAAAGTTGATAGAATAACAGGTTTTCAATTATCATGAATTTTCTGAACAGTATGAAGTCTGAAACTCAATTACCTGTCATTCTTCCTGACTTCCATCCTCAATGATTTGCCAATCATTTGCCAGAATACCAAATATTTATGAGGGACTAAAAATATGAGGCAGAAATCTAGACAACTGAGAGCAATGGGTGTAGTGACTTGAGTGCATATATAACTTGGTGGATCCTGGCTCCAGATACATAATTAACTGTTATCTTCTGTTGAGTGGTGCATCTGTGTGTCATACAATAGAGTCCCCTAGGACAACCGTCCTGGGTAATGTGTTTGCTTGTCTTATGGGCTTCACTCTTGTTGCTCTAAGCTTGTCTCCATGTGATGGCCTTGTTTTAGCCCCACTAAGTTACAGGTTTCAGTTCTAAGGGAAATTCTGTAGACACAATTTACTTTCTGTGTGTTTGTGTCTCTAAAATTCACTGCTAAACTCTTCATGGAATAACACCAAGAAAGATTGCTTGTAAGTGTACTGCTACAAGAAAACAACTTAAACAATGCAATTTCAAGTATTAAGGACTTTTAGAATGATTTAAAAGCAAAATCAACAAATAAAGCAGTAGCACCCTAAATAGTTAACCAAAGTACAAAACAATAAAACAAATCTCTTATCTGCCAAGGATGGAGCAAGATTAACTCAAGACCCCTCAAAGTGTGGCAAGGGCACTAAGCAGATGGGAACTCTGGGAAAATGAGCAGAAGAAAATATGTAGTAGGGGAGGATTACTCAACTGCAATACTGGTTTGCTGGGTGGGTACTTAGTGTTATGGTACATGGAAAACAATGAGTGGGAAAGTACTTAAATAGGTTACACAGCAGACAATAACAATGGAAGAGAGGAGGGAGGGTCTTTGGAAGTCAGATTTTCATAAAGGGAGGAAGCCAGAGACACAGCCTATTGAAACCACAACTGAAGTGTGGAAGGATTGTGGAAAAATTCAAACTGGAGCTCAAGTCCTGTGGTTAGAATTTCAGTAACTTTTAGCTTAATGCCTCAGTGGGGGTGGGTCAGACTTAAAGAACAGGGGAAAAATAGTAGCAAGGTAAACAGAAAGGCACTGGAATGCAACTTTAAGCATATATATATACAGATATACAGCTATAAAAAGAACTGAAGTGCAAATCCTGAAGCAGAATTCACAATACTGCCACTACTGCAAGTTCACCATATAGACTATGCCACAAGACTACTAGAATACAACTTTAAGCAGGTATATGCAGCTATAAACGGTACTGAAGCAAAAATTACAGAGCAAAATTCACAATACTGCCACTACTGCAATCCAACCACAGACTATGGCATCAGACTATAAAGAAATTTATCAGTAATGCTACAATAAATGACTAAATTAAGTCAAATCTGGCAGTAGATCACAGTCCTGCCACAACCATGAAAGAAGCTACAAGATTGAGGCCCCAGACTGGGCTCAAAATACAAAAAAGCTACCTTTTACAAGCATTTCTACTTATGGAAATAGAAGTACAGTATAATGTATAAATAATGCTAAAATCTTGCACCAATACACAATCTTCACACAACTGCAAATGAAGTTACAAGATTAAGGTCCTAGAACAAACTAAAAAAAATGCAAACAGATACTTTTATGGGTAAAACATGAACAAAAAGCAAAAAGGTGCAAAAAGTATCACCAAGCTGGACACTATAAGTGCAACTTAAAAATATTTAAGCAGAATTTAGATAAAAGTTTTTTTTCTTCCCTTTTGATGAAAAGCTTGTATCTCACACCTCTCAGAGTCTTTAACAAATGCTAGCTTATGATCTATTTGATCTGGGTGATTTTCCTGATATATCTAATGTAATACACCTCCAAGTTCTTTGGATGATGTTGGGAAGTTATACACATTTCAAAACTATAAAAATGATAGGAATGGTAAATAATTCACATCCTTGAATCTTGGAATCCTTTCATATGCAACAGTGAGTAAAGATATGCTGAAACAGTTTCTCAAAACAGGTAACTGAATGCTGTGCTGAATATCAACATGTTAGGGAGATATATTCACTGAATATAAGAGAAGTGTTTGATTGCTTCAAGGTTGTGTCCACTGAGTTTAATTGTGGAGTCATTTTCAATGTTTTGAGAAATGTACTACAGCATCTTGATCCTGCTCATGAAGATTTGGAATTCCAGCCTTAAGTAAACAGAATATCAAGCATAGTGTGGTAGTCATGCCTGGTGCAGTAGTGAGTCAGTAACACTTATCTTTGATTGAAGATATGCAGGACTGGAGGTTCTTCCAAAATTGATCTTAGAATGAAGATATCCAGGGCTGAAGGTTCTTCCAGTGTTTACCCTAGAATGAAGATATCCAATGCTAGAGGTTCTTCCAATGTTGACCTTAGAATTAAGATACCCAGGGCTGGAGGGACTTCAAATGTTTATTTAGAATGAAAATATCCAAGTCTGGTGATTCTTCCATAGTTGACCTTAGAATGAAGATATCCAGGGCTGGAGGTTCTTCAAGCAATGCTGCATTCATTGCAAGTTCCAGCAGGTGGTGGCACTGGTGAGGAGTAGAATGATCATTAGAAAGATTGAGTGAAGCATGGAGCTATGATGCAGCCTTTTATAATACCAGTTTGAATGATGATTAAGTCTGCTTTTGAGTTACTATTGACTTCTGTCTATTGTCTATGTTTTAACCATATGGCCCTGATGAATTCTGTAGGGAAGTCATAAGTGACTAGCACATTTCATAAGACTTCATGAAAGGCAGAGTTAAAGGTTTATGTCAGGTTAAGGAAAACCATGTACAGATCTCAATGTTGTTCATGATTCTTGAATCCCTCAGGTAGTGAATATTATGTCAGATATTCCAGTACATGGTCTGAATTCACAGTAAGACATGAGCAGGATTATGATATAGTAAGGTCTTATTAAGTTTAATGCTATTGGCTGCAAAAAAAAAAAAACTACAATTACTAGAAATTCTAAAGCAACAGTAATTGTCATACTGAATATTGTAAAGGCAATAAAAAATAGAAATGGAATCTTTAGAAAAGAGAAAGAGCAAATTCCATAGAAATAAATGCAATTTATGGGAACAATAAATGCAAAATAATGTTCAGGAAGAGGAGTAAGGGACGGCAGGAAGAGCAATTTATGTAAGGTTAGAGTGAATGAAAATTGTTAAATTGTGTTGTTGTATCTTTTGACTTTTCCCGGTTAGGGGTCGCCACAGCGGAACTCCGGTCCACTAATGATTGGCAGTAGATTTTTACGTACCGAGTTGCCAGCTCTGACGCACAACCTTCAACGAAGGTACACCCTATTCATGCATGTCTCCGCACAGAAGACACTTTAGCTGAGAACTGAACAGGATTGTATAAGGTGTGAAAATAACAATGGAATTTTAGCACGGTTTGTTTTCTTTCCTAGTGCTGTATATGTATTTGTTGCACCTTTTTTAAAAAAATGTCAGGTTTAATAAAGCCATTTAAAAAAATCAGCATGATGTAAGAGATAGCATATAGGACTACAGAGGAAGATAATCTCTATGGCAGAGAATAAGGTAATGCCTTGATCATTTGCAAACACCTTTCTATTCCTTTCATTGAAGATGTTAATAATATTAGCATGCTGCAAATACGTTGGAATGTCTTCATTATTCCAAAATCATTGAATAAGTATTTCAACTTTCGCTACCTGATTCCTGCCCTCTGTCTAAATTACTTCAGACTATGTGCTATCAGGTCCCACAGCATTACTTCAGGACAGCTTGATAGGACATTTTATTTCTTTGATGGCAGAAGATCTAGTGAGAGGATCACTTTCAGGATACTGAGGAGCATATGTGGCAATGACATCTGTAACAAATCACTTGTGGATTCAGTAGTGCATCAAAGTATTCTTTCCATGTAGGCTGAATTGATTAATTTCATTTAGGAAGTGTGAACCAATACTAAATTAGGGAAGAACTAGAATTGCAGGCTCTTGCAGCATAAATGATTCTTGTAGCCTGCACAAAGTTGTGCACATTATCTTTGTCAATAAGAATTACTCAATCTCTTTAGCTCTGTTTTGTTACTATTAATGTCCTGGCATAAGATGTCATCATATTCTGTGCAGTAGCTTTTTTTTTTCTAGTTCAGATAAGCACAAAGTCAAGCACAGCAACCACGGAAAGGGTAGAACATTCAAATACAACCAAGTAAAAACTTTAATAACAAATACATGATGCAAGGAGAGCACAAATAAAATGTGTAAAATCCTAGAGCTCAGAGATCAGCGCTTTCAGCATAACCCCTTCTTCAGAACTTTCAGGAGCATAGAAAACTGCTTGCATTTAAATAGTTCAGGAACTTCCTTGTATTTGAAAGAACAAATACAGCTGAAAATTATCTCCTTAGTTTCTGCCCTTTTAATAGGGGTTTTAAAGGAGCCATTCCATTCAGCCCCAGTAACTTGTCAACTTGCAAATCTGCAATCCACCTTAGTTCAATTATTTCAGTTCTATTGACTAGGTCACCACCTCTCTGGATCTCCATTATAATTTCCAGTGCCATGAAGTGGAATTTGTAGCCAGGATGAGCAGAAATATGTTGGCATAAGGAATTAGTTTTCATTGTGGAGCTTTATATCAATTGGTGATGTAGGAGTCTGTCTTTAAAAGGTTTATTAGTCTTTCCAATGTAGAACCAAGTGCATGAATTACAGCATGCAATGTATGTAACATTTGTGGTGTTACAGTCTGCATATGTACCAAGAGTATATTTCTCTCAGTAGTCAGATGTTGGAAACAGTTTCTAGAGTCAGTGTAGGTACAAGCCTTACATCTCTTGCAGGGGAATGCACCATTGCATATGGTGGTTGAGATAGTTCTAATTTTGTGTTTCTCTTTGGATAGTATCTGTTTCCAAGTTCTTTCTGTTCTTGAAACAAAACTGGGGGTTTATCATCAACAATACGTTTAAAATTTTCATCCGCAGTAAGAATTTTTCAGTTGTTCCTTGTGATTTGGCACACCTGTTTAGCATCATTACTATATGTAAGTAAACATCTGAGTCCTTCAGCACAATCTGTACTTCTTACTACTGTCTCAGTTTCATCTTACTTATTACCATTCTTAAAGTATGTTCGCCCCTAGTACACCTAAGTGCCCTGTTTTCCAATTTTTTTTCTTGAATTTCTTCATCTTTATAGCCTCATTATCTGAAGTCCTCTCTCTGAAGTTCTAACTCATCATCATAATTCCGCTCATTCATACAAATCCTGGAGATTCTTAAAAGTTCTCCCTTCATAACATGTGGATTAATATGTCTTGGATGCATACTAGTTCTGTTCAATAGATGGGTCCTACAGCAATCCTTCTTATACATATATGTATCTGCTACCATCTATTCCTATTTGATGCTTGATATCCAAGAAGTTCAGTTCTGTGCTGGAGCTATTAACTTCAAATTGTAGGTTCAGCAAGTCTCTTATCTAGCATTTGTTTCATCAAAATACATTTTGCCAATAGGACATTATATGACTTATGTATTCACTACATTCACAACAAATGAAACTTATGAAACTTTACAATCCTTAAAATAGTTCTCATTGTTGCCATTACTTGCAGACAGACATTGCTGAAAGTCTTCTTGAAACACTGAGGGAATTTTATGTTTAATTTCCTTTGCGATGATTTTAATGGGCACCCTACTGCTTGTTGCTGGATAGTTGATCAATGCTCAGAATGTTGAAAGTAAAAGATTGCCATCATCTTGTTACAGTATCCAGACCCCAGAGGACAGGGAGGAAGTGAGCGCGGCATTTCCCTCTCTTTCTCATTTATTTATTTATTTGACATTTGTTGACTGGGATAGTTTGACTGGGTTATTGCCCTTTTTCAGCGGAGGCCCGGGGAGAAAAGCTCCACAGTACAACTAAGCAAAAACGTTACATTATAAAGTAATGTACAATACAAAAATTAATCAAATTATCCAATGACAATTAATGAAAATATCAATAACAGTATAAATAAGAGTAAAATATTAGCAGCAAAAGAGACATTATACAATGTAGTGAGGAAACAGGTAATAAAAAAGGTAGCAAAACATATTTGGATTATTATCAGTGTACAACTGTGCTATTTCATGCAGTTTCTGTTGTACTCTACAGGAGGTGTAGAAATTCAATATAAAACCCTTGTTGCAAGATAAGACTGCAGGTAGCAGGATTCCAGGGCTAAGAATTGAAGGAGCAGAGAGAGTATTAAGTGACTGTCTTGTTATAATAGGTGGTTAGTTAGAATAAGATAAATTTGAGGAAAGGAAGGAATGGAGAAAGTAGTGGAGGAGTAAGGACTAGGTTCAGGTAGGATACTTACAGTGACAGGTCCAGGTGCTGTTTAGGTAGAGTTTGAGTGTTTTCTTGAATTCTTGGACATGGGTAATATTTCTGAGGATCAAGGGAAGCTTGTTCCATTGAATGGTGGGAGAATAGCTGTATAAATTCTGTCCAATAGATTTTTTAGGTTTGGGAATATGTGAGACATTGGTCAAAGCTTCTGAGGGATCGGGGGTATAGAAGGAGACTAGTGAGGAGATGCTGGGGCAGGAGGAGGGTTTGTTCAGGACAGAGTGGATAATGAGAAGTTGAGTAAATAAGAGTTGTTCAGGAAACTCTAGCCAGCTGAGTGTCTTAAGAGTGTGACAGTGGTGTGATTTAGAAGGTAGATTAGCAGCAAATCTAGCAACTTTTTTGTAGGTGGTTTCAAGTCTGGAGAGTAGTGAAGACTGTAAGTTAGTTAGGATTTGCGAGCTACAGAAGAGGTTGGGGAGAAGGTAAGATTGGGCTAGTGAGATTCTGGAGTCAGGGGTGAGGAACCTTTTGTTTCTATACAGTAGGTCTAAGCTTCTTTTGGTGGATTTTCTTGATACAGTGAAGTACATGGAGGTCAAATTTGAATTGGTCATCTATGATTGCTCCAAGGAGCTTGGTGTGGGTTTCAGGAATGATAGTAATGTTGCTAAGGGAAGAGATGGTAAATGAGGCATTGAGGTGGTACAAGGATTTTGGGAGTTTTGTCTTTTTGGGGTTAAATACGAGTTTGTTGTTATTAAGCCAAGTTTCAGTAAGGTTGAAAGATTTTTGTGTAAGGGTGAGTAGATCAGACGGGTTGTTAGCAATGGAGATTATTGTGGAGTCATCTGTGTACTGTATGAGGGATGACTGGGGACAGAATTTGTATAGTTGGTTACTGAAGATGTTAAAAAGAAGGGGACCTAGAACTGAGCCTTGTGGGATGCTCATTTTGATGGGAAGAAAGAGAGAAGGAGCAGAAAGCCATTTGACAGATTGCTGCCTGTCTGTGAGGTAGTTGTTAACCCAAGAGATAATTGCTGAAGAGAAGTTGAATTTGGAGAATTTGGATAGGAGGATGGGGTGGGAGTCAGTGTTAAAGGCACTGGAGAGATCTAAAAAGAGACAAGACACTTGTTTATTATGGTCTGTAGCTAGGGGGGTGGTGTTAGTAAAGGAAATAAGAGCAGTAGTGGTGCTGTGGTGGGGGCAGTAGCCATGCTGGGTAGGGTGATTAGGTTTTCCTGAGTGAGACTGACCAAGATTTGCTTATCGGCACAATATTTGAGAATTTTGGAGAGGGGAGAAAGTATGGAAATTGGTCGATAATTAGAAAGTTCTATGGAATTTCCACCTTTGTGGATAGGTACAGTATGGAACATTTTCCAGAGAGTAGGAACAATGGATTCTGTGATTGAGCGATTTATGAGGATGGAGACAGGATATGCTATAGATTTAGCAGCAGCTTTTAGGAAGAGAGATGGCAACGTAGCTGATGGGGAGCACGGTTTAAGTTTGAGGAAGAGATTTTTGATATAGCTGGTAGGAACTGGGCTTAGTGAGGAGGTGGAGTTTTGTATTTGGGGGTGGTAGGGGGTGAGGGTTTGGTTGGGTTGGAAATCTGAATGAGTTTACTGATGGTGATGAAGTATGAATTGAAAATGGATGCAGTTTCTTGGGGTGTGTTATTGGGGCAGGGGTTGGGAGTTGAGGGACTTCCTGGGTGGAGGATTTGGTTGAAAGTATTCCAGAACTTTTTGGGGTTTCAGGGTTATGTAGTCTGGGGTGTGTGGTAGAAGTTCTTTTTACCATTGTTTATGTGCTTTTTGGTCAGATTCTGGAGTTCCCAATATTTTTGGTAGTTTGTGGGAGATTTGGTCTTAATCCAGAGTTTCCAGGCAGAATCTCTATTTTGGATAAGAGACCGAGTAGAGTTGGTGAGCCAAGGAGAACATTGGGATTAGACTCTAACAGTTCTGGGTGGGGAAAGAGAGTTCAGTGTATTAAAGAAGATGGAGTTGAATTGTAGAACAGCTTCATCAAGAGGCAGGCTTGAGAGGAAGGACCAGTGTATAGCTGAGAGAAAATTGTTAAATGTCACAGGGTTGAAGTTAGTTAGCTTTTGGGATTCCTTAAATTTATGAGGTGTAGTGAGGTGGGGGAGAATCTTAGGATGTATATTGGGCAATGGTTGCTAATGGAGTCAGGTAGGGATTCAGGGTGGTGACAGAGGTTAGGATTAGAGACAATAATCCAGTCAATGACAGAACTTGAATTAGTGTGTCTATGAAGTAAAGTGGGAGAAGAGATTAGTTGGGTGCAGCCGTATAGGGTTATGCTGGTGGTAGGGGAATTAGAGCAGAATGTTAGCCAACTGATATTAACATCTCCTAGTATTATGGTCTCTTTCAGTATATTGTTAGACGTCCAGTGGAGAATCTGTTCTAACAAGGGTATATTCTCTGCAGGGGGTATGTAGATGGTGACTATGGTTAGGGTTTTATGGTCATTAAGTTTGTAATTGGCAATAATGAGTTCTGCTGGGTGAAAGGGGGGGTGGTTGGAGGGCGATAGGGTTAGGAGGTCAGAGTACATAATAGCAACATCTCCACCTTTTTTATGTGTTGTGTCAAGGCATGAAATGTATCCTAGGGGGAGCAGTTCATTGTCGGTGTTTTGTGGTTTGAGCCATGTTTCGGAGAGAGTAACTATTTTGGGGTAGTATTGATCTAGAGTGGAATTCAGTTATCTTATTAAGGATGTTGTGAATGTTGTTAGAATAAAAAGAAAGATGCTTGGGAATATGGTCAGGTGTCTGCAGGGGAGTTTGTGAAGTAGTGGTAGGAGTTGATGGGTTAAAGTCTAGGCCAAAGTTAGAGTGAATGTCACCAGAGAGCTGTAAGGTGTTGCAAGTGTGGAGGAGAAATGATATAAAGGTGTAGGGAGAGAGATGTTTTTGTTTGATTCTGTAATGTGGAGAGATCTTTGGGGCAATTTGATTTTGGGGGACGTGAACTCAGTACTGGAGATGAGTAAAGGTGATATGGGAGAGGAGTACTGGCTATAGGAGTGTGTAATGTAGTGATAGGAGATTGGAGTGCTGGGATGTAGGGTTAGCAGAGTGTGATATGAGGTGAGGTTAGAAAGGAGTAGAAGAAGAGAGGATGAGAGGAGAGGAAGGAACACATTGGAGAGTAATGAGTATATGCGGGGGTGGTGAGAGTGTGGCTGAGGGAAGATCTGTGGGAGTAGTATGTTTGGGGGTGGGGATGAGACTAGTTAGTATGGGTGGTTGGGGTGAAGTATTATGTGGAGATAGTCTGAACAATCCTGCAAATGTATATGCTAGTTTAATGGTTTGAGGGCTTGCCCACTGAAAAAAAAATGTTTTTGTGTTTTGTGACTTTAGGAGAGTCACTGTTTGACAAGTGGACTTACAATGTTTTAGATATTTTGGGTTTGAATAATTTGATGTTGCTTAAATGAGATACAGTTATTCATAGTGGACCTGATTTTGACTCCCCTTTGATATTTTGTAGTGAGCTGGATACTGATGACCCATCTGCTGAGATGGAGGTCTATAATTCATTACCTCATCACTTGACCGTTGTGAAATTGTCTACCTTGTCAGTCACGGGCTCTGATAAAGTAAAGGAGGTTTTTGAACATGGGCTAACTGCATCTCAAAAGTAATATTATACTCATTGCTGTATCTCAAGACGGAATTCAAGGTAACCATTGTATACTACATAATTGTTTTTTAAAAATTTCGCCAGAATTTGTCTTCCCCAACTTCTTTCTGATAACTGCCATTATTCAGATCTAAATCATGATCAAATTGTACAGACTGCACTTAGGAGAATGAGCTTGACTTCTTAAGAGGTACTAGTCAGGACTTATCAAGGATGGATTAGAAAGGTTCCTTAATATCCTTATCAACATTAAGCACTTAGTAATAGGGAAGACTTACAAATGACTGAAATGTGGTTCTGTGAAACATGATTCACTGAATCTGGTTTGCAAAAACAACCAATTGCTGAACCTGTACTCTACGGAAATAACCATTCTCAAGAAGCTTTGCCCTTGGAGTAGCTTATATTTAGTTATAGGGGTGGAAAAGGTCCACTCCACTCTGAAATGTTACATTTTAATGCAGCTTGGTGAATCAGACTGAATCATGCACTGGCATTTTGTGTCATTAGTAGCAGATACAGTTCATTTGCAGTGATGGCAGTAGCATGGTGACACATGCAGAGCTTCAGACAATGAATCACTGGATATTAGGCGGATTTACTCAAAAGAGTACCAATATCCCATTTGTGGATGTATCTGGGGATTACAAGGTAATTTGAGATGAGCTGTAACAATCTGTGAGCTGCAAGGACTGTTATGTTCCATTCAGAAACATTAACCCTTGACTATAATTTGAACAGAACTGGGCTAAGCAAAAGTATGTTTATTGTCCATTTAAGCTGGAAGTGAAATAAATTTAATTTTACATTTCACTGTAAATAAACTGTAGTTAAACTGAAGAAAATATCTCTTGCATGTTATACTTGTTACATTGGTGGCCAGCAGCAGTTACAATTTAGTGTGTGTGTGTGTGTGTGTGTGTGTGTGTGTGTGTTTGTGTATCTTCTCTTCATTGCAGTCTGGAAATGCAAGAACATTTGAGCTAATTACCATATCTGAAGACAGGAATTGTTGCTGCTCTTTCTGTTTCTCACCCGAGGAGGAGTTGTTCGTGAGTTTACCCCATGCAAACAGTGGGTGTTAAAACATTTATGATGGCCAGTAGGGAGGCAAAGTTAAACATATCAATGCACCTATCATTAGTAGGTGCCATTTTCAAGACTAAAACTTTACACGCTTCTGTTAAATGGCTTTCATCTGATATCCTGTTTACTGTAAAGTAAAAATGCTGTCACATTTTGCATTTTCTCTGATAATGTAAGCTGTTACTCTGGGAGTTTACTACACTAGTTTTTCATATGTGTACAAATCATCTGGCATTTAGTGCAAAGCATAAGGGATATGACCTGCTACTTAGCTGCTTCTTCTAGTCCAGGGTTTGATTACCTCAGCCTCCATTTGCCTATTATGTGACATATTGCAAGTCACTTAACTAGATAGTACCCTGAAGCAATTAGAAAATTGTGCTAAGTTCCTCAGAGCTAAGAACTTTGTGATTCTTGTGTTATGAAACATTTATCTATTTCTTGTTCTGATCCCAAACTAGCTCCAGTGGACATGGTCATTACATCTGGAAAGGGGAAGACAGACTTTTTAAGGTAACTTTCTAGTCATCTCACCATGAAGTGTGAGCAGGGGTTGGTGGGGGAACAGATGGACCTAAACAGGTCTGCTTAATTAGAGCAGAAACTGCAAAATTGTACCCTGTTCTAATTCAGGTGCCAGATAACCATCAAATTACTACTTCCTATATGCAAATTCATCACTAAAGAATTGCAAAATTCATTGGTTATGACCCTGTGATAAGTATTCTGTACCCACAGAACTTGAAAGCCTGGACTGGATTCAGCTGGAAGAAGCTGAAACATACTTTAAGTGTAGAGTCGCTGACTCTTTAACAGCAAACAAACATAAAGCAGGACATCTACAACTCAATAGCGAAGAAGGGCTACATGGATATCTTTATCTTATTATAGCTTTACTCAGCTTTACAGCTGTCAATGTACTAATACTTTCAAACTTCTAATCTCCAAAGTCTTTAGAAGGTAGGCTGTACTCAAGCATGTTCACTGTGTGTGATCTGCCTGGAGTTTGAGAATCCATATGATAGTCCTAAAAGTCAGCAACAGCATAAACTTCACTGCCATGACAACATTGCATGTCACAACTGACAGAAATACAGTAGCAGCCATCAAATTCACCAGCTATTTACTGTGAAAAACTTGGAATCACAATGCATGAAACTTTTATAATAGCAATAAGTAAGCCATACAAATACAGCATCTCTCACCTGTGAGTTATTTTTAAGATCAATTTTTTTAATAATTCAACATTATTCACTAAACACATCATCTCAAAAAAAATCTAGGTGCAGACTCCTTCATTGCACTGTCTACAATAGCCAAATAATAGGGTTCTATATGATATCTCAAAACAGCAACACAAATATATATTTCAGCATTATATTTTATTATATTTCCCTATAATGCTGATACTGTTATACTTTATGAAATATACATATATATAATAGGGTTCTATATGATATCTCAAAACAGCAACACAAATATATATTCCAGCATTATATTTTATTATATTTCCCTATAATGCTGATACTGTTATACATAGATATATATTTATAAAAGACATACAAGTTTCAAGGTCCTTTAGTCCATGGATCATTTATGCTTTGCCAATACCCAACTCCCATGTTTTAGCTCCTTTTTCAAGAAGGGAGAGGTCAGTTAGTCCTGGTGGTAAATGTGAGAGCACCTGTCCAGTCATTTAGATTTAGCTTGTAGGAAAATAGTGAAACACATTGCTTAACCTGCAGAGGAATTTATTCCAGAGAAGAGTGAGGTGTCTCTTCATTGTATTCAGTTTATTTGCTGATTAAAGTTTAGATCTCCCTATGATGATAGGAGGTACTGCCAGCCATGCCAGGGAGAAGTAGGGCAGTGGATGTAAGACTTGTGCTAGCACAGCTAGCTGGAATTTTGTAAATAATTGTGTCATTTGTATATCAAGCTGATTTGTACAGATTTGTGCTGAAAATTAATTTGTCAGCTTTGCTTGTGTTGATTGTGTTAAAATGTATTAACAGTGCACCCTACTGAAGAGAAATGTGCATGTATTATGGTATCTGAATTAAATGTATATGTTTTAATAGAGGACAACGGCACAGCAATGGTTAACCAGCTGGCTTATTTTAAGAAAAATAAGTGAAATGTAAATGAGCTGTTAAATCATTAAACAGCACACCAGTGTGTTGAGTAGAACTGGAGATGGTAGGTTTTGGAGAAGCCATTATCTGTTAGCTTTGTAAAGAAGGGGAAGTGTTGTAAATGTCTCTGGCTCCTAGGCATTGCCATAAAAGCTCTAAATGTGTATTGTAGCAGCCTGCTAAAGTCATGTCTCAAACTTCAAAAGGAGATATTGTGAGAACCTAGTCAGGTGACCAGATGAGGTCATTCTGCAAGTCATTTTGGATATTATATTTTACAGGGAGCAATCTCAGAATATAAAGTATTTTGTTTGGGATCCTGAGTAGAAAGACTGCTCACGTATCTCATCTTGCCTTGCTTGATTAAGTTATTAGGGAACAGTATAATTCTCTTAGAGTCAGTCAGGCATATAGTGAAGCTTAGTTTTAGAGACTGTTTTTCTTTATTTATATATGTCTGTCCATCAATGTTGTTTTTAATATTTTCTGTGATTTGAACTCTGTGGTTTACTGTAAATATATATTCAATATTTTCATGTTTTTTCATTATTAATATTAAATATATTTAAAACTTTTATTGTGGTCAGTTCTTGTACAGAGCGACTAACCTTTGAGAGTACTTATATTTATTTGGTGACACTGTGTGGGCCACTTCAGAAGGCCTAGCCATCTTGGTGAACTACTACCATTTGTACTAATATTAACATTGCACAGTGTAATTGGATACCCTTTGTTAAGGGCCTTAGAGTAACGGATTGTTGAGTGTCTGGTGGCAGTGAATCTACCTTATAGTCTGGGCAGAAGGAGGCATAGCTAGTAAATCTGTTCCAGCCTTTTCCAGGTGTGTGTGTGTGTGTGTGTGTGTTTGAAGATTAAATGTGTGTGTGTGTTTGTGTGTGTGTGTTTCAGCTACTTGGGGCAGGGACATAAAGCACTGGGTTTACAGAGAGGGTGCTGCATGGCTTGGCTTGGACACTCTGCAGAGGACCTAACCCTACAGCTGTACAAGTGAGGAGTCTTACTGGGGATCTGGAGGGAGACAGATATAGAGACATCCTGACCCCTGGCTCTGTTCCCTTACAGGAAATTGTACTTGATACAAAGAAGTCTGCATCTGGAAATACTGAATGTATCCATTTGTATTCCAAGTGCACATCCCTCTCCAATGTCAGTGGTAAGGGTTCAGGCTCCTTGATTACTGGCCCAATGTGAGGACAACACACAGTGGTGTCCATTGCATATAGGCAGCAGTGGTGGGCGTCACACTCCCCTTGTAGTATTAGCTGAGCTGTCTGAATTACTGAGATACAGGAAATCAAGGGCCAGTAGATTTCTAATGGCCTAGTAAGCAGGACACATATCCACCCTCTGATGTCTGTAAGACAAAGAGTAGAGAAACAGGGTTTCCAGTCTCTCTTGGTAACTAAGACATTTTTTTTCTTAGGAACCTCTGTGTCTTTTTGAGTTTGCTGATATATCAGGTTAGGTATATACTGAATGGAGCAATATACTCTATAATTACTAGTTGTGCTAAATAAAAGTGCTTCCCGACTGCAGTTACCACATGATGATCAAAGTAGGGGGAACTGTCAACTCAAGTACCCAAGTCTTTGACTAACTTTTTGTTGAGTAAGGCTGTGCTTTCTATACTGTATATTGTAGGTAATTTCTATTTTCCAAAAGAAACAATACTATATTTTTTAGCATTCAATTTTAACCAGTTTTCTGTAGAGCAGGTATTAACTATGGTAAACTCTTTCTGATGAGTGCATATATCTGAGGGAGGTTTGACAGTTACATCCAATTTGCAGCCATCTGCAAATTTGGTTAACAAAGAGGTACTGGTTATGATTCTTGAGAGTGGAGAAGTAGATGTCCAACAAGAGGGGACCCAGTACAGACCCCTGTGAGTATCAGCTAGTTACCTTACTATTAGAAGAAACAGCCTAATGGCTATCCATCTTACCACTTGAGGATCTATGTTTAAGAATGTCATTTTATTACAATTTCATCATGAGATATGGTATCAAATTATCTGTCTAAATTAAGATAAACTGTATGAAAAATATAACTACTGCTGACAGGTTACATTACCTACTTAAAAAAACAATTAACATAGTTTAACAGACATCTGCTCTTATCCCACACTTCCCCAGCTGCTCTCTAACACACAACAGACATTTTCTGTCATACTCCCAACTATTCCTTAACCTTGAAAAAAAAAATCATCCTACTGCCATAGATCAATTCAAGATATATTCGGCAGAAAATACCATTACGGAAATAGTCCACCACACTAAACTGCTAGGAGTCATTGCCAATCGGCTGAAATTTGATGTCCATGCCCAACAAAATATTGAGAAAACTCTCCGGAAACTAGTGATACTCTATAGAAACAAACACTTCCTACACACACCAACTAATTTCACTCTTGCTAAAGCCTTCCTTCTCCCACCCCCTACTATATGGTGGCACTATTATTTCGAACTTACAGACTTCTATTAGATCCAAAATGGGACAGTGTTACAACAAAGTGGCAAACTTTGCCACTAACTGCAAAGCCTACACACATCATTGTACATTACATAAGCTTAACTAGCTAGATCTCCCTAACCACCTCCATTATATCCAGCTCTTAACTGTACACAACATAATCTACAAACCCTTAGCCAGCCTAGCCCTGAGTAACATAGTCAATCCTTACAAACCTAAGAGAGCCTTACAGTCCAAAGACAAAAAACTTCTTACTAACTCTAAGCCCTCTAAAATACTGGAACAGAATTTATACCCTTACTATGTTGCATATGTTTGGAACTCACTCCCCCTATCTACCAGAACAATCCCAAGTCTAGTAGCATTTCTAAAATTCTTTAAAACAATATCTAAATAATTCATGGCTGTGCTCATGCTCTGCTCCTGGCTAATGCCACCTTTGCTTTTCCTTACTGCTTTTCATTCTGCTGTCTGATTTTCTACAAGCTTACATTCTCACTCATCTTATGTAATACTAACAATGTTCTGTTGCACAGATCTGTCTGTTCTACCCCCATTTCCTATACTCTCCCCTTTCTCTTTATCAGAACTAAAAAAAAAAAAAACATATACTGTATATTGTTACATACCTCCTGCTGTAATAAAAATGCTGAGTTTATTTTCCACATAAATCTGGAACATATGTTTCTCTGTATTAGGCTAAGAAGCTGTGATATATTTATAATATGTTTTATATTATTTCTCCCGGGCTTCCACTGAAAACAGATGCTTCTTAACACAGTCACTGGATCCCAGTAAACGAATGTCAAAGATACAAACAAATGATCTCCCTTTGACAAGGTGAAACTGCTATGGGTCAAATCTAATGACATTCTAAAGATAATAATTAATGAAGACTGGTTATGATATGCTTCACAGCTTTACAGATCAGACAAGACAGACTGGTTTGCAAATTCTGGGGTCCATATGGGCCATCCTTATGGAGGGGCATAACCACAGCAGTTTACTAGTATTTGGGAGTACAGATTGTGGTTTCGCTTACATTGAACAGTTTAAGGAGAGGTTTGGCAAATGCCTGCTTGACACTGTTTTATAGCCACCTAAGGTTGTTGTCGGAACCCCCATAGAGGAAGTGCTTTACTTTTTTGATAACACCTTAAGAACATGTTCTTTAGTGTTGACAGTTTAAGGAATTCTGGAATGAATTATTTTGGAATAGTCATTTTGTGGATGAAGTTTAATATATGCTATATAATTAAGGGTCAAATTTGGGACTCATTAAGGAAATGTTCAAATCATTGTTGACTGTTCTTAGTGTTTGAACATAGTTAAAGAAGGATTTGTAGTTATTCCTCACAAGCTAATCTCCATTCATGGTTTGTTTTACTGGTCCTTACAGTGCTTTACATTTTCTTGGTATTATGTTTATACTATCCTCATTCTGAGTTCAAGCCTTACTGTACAATTTAAGGAGCTTTTTTTTTCTCTTGTTATGAAGTTTGCTTTTGTCACTGACCATGGGGGCAAGGTTAAATTTCCCATTGTAATTATTTATATTTATTTATTGTACTTTTGCTTACTGGGATAGTCTGAATGGTCACATGACCCATTTTCAGTGGAGGCCCGGGGAGATAAGCTCCACAGTAAAGTCAACAGAAGATATATTTCGTAGAATAAATAACTTGTACATATTTAAATCATTCAGTTTATAACAGAAAAAGAGCATATACAGTGTTTTTTTCTACAGCTGTCTTGATACTTTACAGAATACTGACATTTAACATAATGAATTTTACAAGATTAATAGTTGTATTGCCAAGACCTGGTGTGTCCATATCCACAGCCTAAACTAACAAGAGAAAATCTGACATTTTAGATGTGGATAGGAGAGTATCAGTGCATTATTGTGCTAAGGAGAGGTAACAGATGTTAGCCTGGGGGTATTTATGGGTATTCCCAGAAGATATATAGGTGTTCCTTTAGAGTGCCTTTAAATAGAGGTAGTGTAGGAGTTAACATGATGTTGGGGAGGCAGAGAGTTTCACTGCTTGGACACTGAGTATGAGCATAATACTTTGCCAGTTTTTTTTTTTTTTGTGGGTTTGATTTTTGAGTAGGTTTTTGTCATCTGATCTAAGTGGTCTAGTTGGCTTATATTGTTCTATGAGATTTGCAGGAAAGGCAGTGGGTTTATAGATTAGGTTGTGTGTGATGGTGAGTTGAATGTATTTGAGATGGTTTGGTAATTCAAGCCATTTAAGCTCTTGTAAAGGTTTACAGTGGTGTGTTTGATATTAGCAATTGGTTGCAAACATGGCTATTTTGTTGTAGCATTGTTCGAGCTTTGTTATGGTTGAGTTTTGTAGGTCAAGTAAGTAAGCAAGAGCCATAGAGTAATGAGGGTAGTAGGGCATTTGTTGCTAGAGTTGACTTTGTAGTGGTGGTCAGGCATTGCTTATTTCTGTAGAGAAGTCCTAGTTTTTTGAGTATTTTCTTTATGTTTTCTTGGACATGCAGGTCTAGGGCGAGTTTGCTGTCAATGATTACCCCTAGTAGTTTAGTTTCTTGGACACTTTTGAGTATTATTTTATCTTCAGAGAGGATTTTGAGTGGGTTGGGGCTGGGTATGGTTTTGTTTTGGTAGAAGATAAGTTTAGATTTTGGAGGATTCAGAAAGAGTTGAGCATGTTTCAGCCATGATTCAATTGCAGTGAATGCTATTTGGGTTTTGATTTGTAGGTCTGGGAGAGTCTGGGAGGTACAGATTAAAGCTGAGTTGCCAGCATATTGGATCAGTTCTCCAGGGGGTAAGGCTGTATGTAGTTTGTTTGCAAATATGTTAAATAGTACTGGTCCCAAGATAGGGCTTTGGGGAGCCCCTGTAGGGTTTTGAAGAAAAGGGGATAACTGACTGGACCATTTAACAGCTTGTTTCCTGTCTTGTAGATAGTTTTGGAACCATTTTATTGTGGGAATGGTACAGGCTAGGTTGGACAGCATGTCCAGTAGTATTTGGTGAGAGACTATGTGAAATGCTTTTGACAGGTCAAGGAATACAATGAATACCAGGAATTCCTTGTCTCTGGCCTTATTAACAGTATGAGTGAATGACAGTAGTGCTGAAGATGTGCTATGGACTACATGAAAAGAGACATGGAGGAGCTCTCTGATCGTGTAGCCCAGTCAGGTATGACCCTAGCCCTGAGTAGCATCCTGCCGTCACCTAGAATGATACCACAGTACAAGGACAAAATGATTGACTTCAACAATTGGCTAAGCTTCTGGTGTCATTCTGAGGGGATCCAGTATCTGTCTGCCTGGGATGATATGATTAACAGACCACGATGCTTTGCCAGAGATGGCCTGCACCTGTCGCCCTTGGGATTCCGGATACTGGCTAAGGCTCTTGCCACCCCAATAGTGCCTTTTTTAGGCAAGGTTCAAATGACAAATTCACCACCATAACAGGTACAAGCAAGCAAAATCTGAGGGTAATGCTACTCAATGCTAGAAGTCTAAACCTCAAAATGCATTCACTTGAGGCACTCCTTAAAATGGAGTACATCGACATCTGTGCAGTGACAGAGACCTGGTTCAAGGCTCCAGAGAGCACCGCTGCATTACAAGGCTATAATTCATACCACACCATTCAGCCACCTAACCTGGACCGAAACACTAAAGGCGGAGGCGTGTCCATATTCATTAAGGATATCCACACCTCCAGGCTAGTTGCTCAGCATAATGCATCCGAGATCATCCAAGTGCAACTAACTCTGGGCAAGACTGCAATCCAAATTGTAACTTGCTACAGATCCCCCACCATGCCCCAGGATTCCCACTCCTCATTTCTTGATACACTGGAAAATATTAGGGTACAACCCAACACCCTCATAATGGGTGATTTCAACTACCCCACCATTAACTGGGAAAACAAATCATGTACCACCTCTTTTGCTCAACATTTTCTGGAATTCATCAATTCCAATGCCTTGGATCAACTTATCTACACCCCCACCAGGGGTAGCAATATCCTAGACCTGGTCATTACCAACATGGGTGACCAGTGTTCCACACCAGTGGTCAATTCCTTGTTGGTCAGATCTGACCACAAGCTAATCACCCTAGACATCGACATCCCGCCCCCACCCCACATTAGGGAAACCACCATAAAAAAATTCTCCAAAGCCAACTTCACGCTTCTTAAGACAGAAGTGGCAAACTTCACGACACCCATGCAGACGGACAATAGAGGTATGACTGCTGAATCCTACACAAATGCACTTTATAAGCACTTACACGAGTGCATGGATCGTGCTATCCCTAACAAAACCAAGATGCTATCCTCCAAAAAAAGGAAGCCAATCTGATGATCCCCTGCCATAAACAAACTATACAACAGAAGAAAGAAACTGCTGCAAAAAAAGAGTAAAATCCCATGATTGGAGGAACTCCCTGGTCAGCCTTAGTAAGAAGCTGAGATCCCTCAGAAAATCGTCCAAAGCTAGTTACGAAAACAAAATCACCACTGATTCTAAAGACAACCACAAAGCATTCTATAGCTATGTCAATAATCTCAATGGCAACACTCAGATCTTCTCTGAGTTACAGCACAATGGCACTAAATATACAGAACCAACTGATATTGCCAACATCCTGGCAGATAGGTTCAGTGCTAACTTTACCCCTCTCTCACCCCCTAAAGGGCCCATCTCTATACCAGAAGAATGCAAAGTTCCTGCAATCATGGCTGCACAGGTAAAAACCACACTCTCTAAAGCCAAGAACACAGCATCCATGGGACCTGACAACATCCCAGGCTGTGTTCTACATGAACTACAGAATGAACTGGCACCCCACCTAAGCACCATGTTCAATCATAGCATCACCTCAGGCTTTGTGCCCACTGAATGGTGCACAGCAATCGTTATCACACTCCACAAAGGGGGAGCCAACATGGACCCTGGGAACTACCGCCAGATTAGTATAACGAGCCTGGTCTGCAAGGCCATGGAATGCATCATCATGGAACTTATAAACAAAGACATTGGTAATCTCCAAACTCTAGACCCCACCCAGTTCAAGTTTGTAAAAGGCAGATCATGTCTCCTAAACCTGACAGACTTCTTTGAAGCAGTCACCAAAGCCATAGACGAGGGTAAGGTGGTTCACACAGCCTATCTAGATCTCGCCAAGACTACTGACACCATACCCCACTCTGGAATTATAGATAAACTCACTAAACTAGGTATAAATCCCTATGTCACAAGATGGGTTGCCAACTGGCTCACTGACAGAACCCACACTGTGAAAGTAGCAGACTCCAAATCCGACTTCAGACTAGTGACAAGTGGAGTACCACAGGGTTCAGTCCTGGGTCCTCTCCTGTTTGGTATCTACTTTTCTGAAGTGCAGGTTAACACAGAAGGTCTTTGGCTAATGAAGTTCGCAGATGACTGCAAACTAGGAGCCATAATCGAAACTCCTAACTATGTGGACATCCTACAAAAGGGTCTCACTGAGACAGATGCCTGGTGTCAAAGCCATGGCCTCAAGCTCAATGCCAAAAAGTGCTCCGTCATCCCCTTTGGTAAAACTATGTACCCATGAGCTACCACATAGGTGGTAGTCAATTAACACCGAAAGTGTGATAAGAGACCTTGGGACACAGGTGGACAGTAGTCTCTCCTTTGATAATCACATCACCACAGTAGTCAGGAAATCCTTCTATTTGGCACACCTCATCACAAATGTTTCTCATCAAGGAAAAAAGAGGTCATTGTTTCACTCTACTCGTCACGCATTAGATCCATTATAGAGTACAACGCCCCTTTTGGTATGTACGCTCACAAGACATCTAAAACAACTGGAAAGGCCACAGAAATACCTCACAAAGAGAATTACTGGCCTCAAACAGATGCCCTATGCAGACCGTCTCAAAAAACTCCAGCTTTACTCCATCGCATATCGCCTTCTCAGAGGCAATCTCTGCCTAACATACAAAGCTATTTCAAACCCAGAGCTGTTGGACATGCTCCACTTAAAGAAATCCCAATCCCTCCGAGCTACACACTCTAGGCACCTAAACCTTGTCACCACAATAAACAGAACATGCTGGAGGGATAGATTCCTGTTCCCAGAGACTTCCCATACTCTGGAACAAACTAGCTATCTATATCAAACAAAGCTCCTCATTAGCACTCTTCATGAAAAATCTTGATGATTGGATGGGAAATAGGAAATTCACCCTGGGGATCACCTCTGGGGCTCTGCTTGATAGGGGCACAGGAAAATAATTTTCTTGGGTGGTGAAAGCCAGGGTACCTTTTTGGCTAGGCTTATACAGGCCCTAGGGCCAATAGCCTAGTTCCTACCTATGAACCTACGTCCAGGCCTGAAGCCATGCTGGTGTTGAGGTGGGTAGGTTATTTTGGAGTAGGAATTTCATCAGTTGTTGGTGGACGCATCTTTCTAGAATTTTAGACAAGGGAATAGTATTGTTATTGGGCAAAAGTTAGATTGCTCGGTGGAGTATTCATCTTTATGAATTGGTATTATGTGGGATAGTTTCCATATGCTAGTAACAACATATTCTGAGAGGGATCTGTTTATTAGGATGCTAACTGGATAAGTAACTGAGTCTGCTGCGAGTTTTATGTATTAAGGTGGGAGACTGTCTACAGCTGTTGAGCAGGGTTTTAATTTGAGCAGAAGATTTTTTTTACTTTTGAGGTGGGTATGGGTTGGAAGGAGAATAGGTTTTGAGGGTGTGTGGTTTGGGAGTTTGTGGGGTTGTTTGTGTGATCTGCTGTAAAGTAAGATTGTTGGAGTTTAGGGTCAGGTTTTGTTGGGTATTCGTGGTTAGTATGTCAATTACGGATTTGCTGAAGTGTCTGTTAAATTTCTTGGTTATTTGCGCTGGGGGGTCAGGTGATGGGGAGAGTTGTTTGTTTGTAGCTGGGTTGAGGAATGTAGATATTGAGTGCCAGAATTTTTGGGGGTTGTTTTTATGTTGTGTATGAACATGTGAGTAGTAATTTCTTTTACTTTTATTGACCAGTTTTATTATACTATTTCAGAGTGCTTTAAAGATTTGGAGAGTCTCTGGGGTTTTGTTGAGATTCCATTTTTTCCATGCAGTATCCCTATCTTTCATTAGATTACACATTCTGTGGTGATCCAGGGGGGCTGTGTGCTGTTTTACTCTTTTGGTATAAGCAGGGGCTAAACTGTTCAGTGTCTCAAGGAAGGTGGTATAAAAGTGATGTACCACTTCTTTCAGGGGTAGAGTCTTTAGTGGTGCCCAGTTATGTTAGACAGTAAATGGAGTTTTTTTTTCTGACTGATTTATACTGAGTGTGTTTTTGGGAGGTGGGTACTGGCTCTAGTGGCAAATGTTGGAAGGTGGACACTAAGAGAGCTTGATAAAGTTCCAGATGATGAGAAATTAGCTGGGTGGCATACTAAGAGCCAGTCCAGGGTGGAGTGTGAAGTTTAAACTTTATTATAGCTTGTACGGCCTGTAATTAGTTGTGTGTAACTCTACAGAGTAATACTAGAGAAGGAAGAATTTGTGGATAGAGCACCAGTTTATATTCACATCCGCTAGTATAATTGTTTCCTGGCTAATATTTTGAGATGTCCAGGATAGTACGTCTTCCAGGACACGTATTATTACCTCGTGGGATATATATTGCTATGATAGAGTTTTTTTGGTTTTGTTCAGGTTTAGGGAGGTGACTAGTATTTCAGTGTTATGGAAGGTTGGTATATTATTTGTATATAGAGTAATGTTTAGTTGAGATGGGTATAAGAGAACTATTCCTTCACCTTTCTTTTTAGGTCTGTCCAATCAATAAATAGCATAGCTGGGTGGTAAGATTTCAGTGTCTTTTATACTAGGGTTAAGACAAGTTTCAGTCAGAGCTAATAAGTCAGGTTTGTTAGATTCAATCCAGGTATGCTGCGGGGTGATTTTATTGCAGATACTTCTTTTAGCAGATATTTGAGCAGTGATTCATACTTTGTTTTGAAGGCAGGTTTTAATGGTATTAGCCTTGGTTTGTCATATGTTATGCTTGTACCTTTGGGCTTGGTGGTATGGGAAAAGATGTACTGGAATAGGTGGGGGTGATGCTGGAGTAATGTTTTTGTTGGGTCGGGATGGTATTGATTGAGGTTGCTGTAGAGTGGCAGTTAGGAGTGGTTTTGTTGTAGGGAGGTGTGGACAAATTGAGGATTACTAAGGGGAGTTAGGCTGATGCAGAAGAGAAACATTATAGTTTCTTAGTGTAAGATGTGTGCACAAATGTGGGAGGGATGTATATGATTGTGAGTCAATTATGTTAGCGATGAGTTCAGGTTTTTGAAGTACTGGCTGTTGAGTGGTGGAGTTAGGATTAAAGAGTTAGTGGTTAAGGTGGCATGGGATAGTTTGTTGGGGAGTGGTCTGATTGGATAATTCGTTACAGGGGTGGAGCCGACTGAGTTACAAAGCTAGGGATGTGGGGGTGGGTGGGAATGGGGGTAGGGTAAGGAAGCGAATTGAGCCTGAGCCAGAATGTGGACCGGGCAGTAAGTTCAGAGTATAAGAAAAAGTATCAGTTGTATCACTTATACGGGTAAGTAGAATAATGCCAAAGCAGCTGTGATATTCTGTTTCTCCAATTGTCAGCACTTGTTAGATAATTAGAGCAAACCAGATTGGAGACCATTGCTAGCTACAGTGTATATGGATAAGGGACAGGGAGTGGGTCCAATAGTGCGCACGCCTATGCTTCTAAATAGTAAATATACATTTACAGAGGACTGATATTTCAGTTTTAACATACACTGTTTGCAGTAGATACGGTAATTGCTGGATCTGAGATATGGCATGTTCCAGTTAGCCTGAAGATCAGATTAGCAGCTGCAGCAATGGGGAAAAGATATTCAGTGTAGCTTTGAGTGGGGGCCGAACATAAAAAGGAGATAAAGAGAATGAGTGAGTAGTGTGTAAGAGGGTGAAAAGAGGGAATTAAAAGAGTTAGAGGGGTGGTCAAAGTGGTGAGAAAGCTAAGAAAGGCATAGTACAATGTATTAATTTAATCAAGGCTGGCTAAATGATATAGACTAAGCTTGAGACTAGATTTGTTAACACAGAAACAAAATGAAGAATATCAATTAAGTTAATCAAGGCAGGCTAAGTACTATGTATTATGCAAGAGACTAGGCTTGCTGACACAGAAACAAAACAAAGAATATGCAATGTATTCCAAATAAATAGTCTACCAAATGTTTGTTTTATGGGTTACATACAATGGCAATCAGTGACAAAAGAACAAGTTAAGGTTACAAAGATGGCTTCCTACTATCTGCTCTGTGTGTTGTAATACAACAGTGTCTACTCAATGCATGTGTACGATATTTTACTTAAAGTAGTCTGTAATTCCAAACAGAAATGCTGACCCAGTGATTAGAGCAACTTAATGTAGCATGCTCCTACATAATATTAGTAAATACATTAAGTAAACTGTACACAAAATAAAACAAAGAAAGACCTTAAGCAAGTTCTGACTTCAGGTGTGAGCACATTACTGGATGGGATGCCATGGAGTGTTACAGGCCAGAGATATTCTTTTTGAAAATGGTGCTTTTTGGCAAGGTGAGATAAGTAAACTATGTTAGGTCCTGAAGGTGGAAGGGGCAATGCAGGATAGGATAGAGCTGGATGGTCATAAATGTGAGTATGCAAAGTAGGAATTAAGGCTGATTGGTTGGATCGGGTTGAGCCAGAAAGCAGACCAGGCAGCAAGCTCAGAGTATAAGAAAAACTAAACTATTTGACTCTAGTTGGGATTGCTAGAGCTATGCATTTGTTGAAGTGGACATAAACTTCTTAGTGAAGTCTATTACTTTATTGGGGGTCAACAGCAGTGATTTTGTGGGCAAATTTAGAGATTAAGTCCTTAAATATGAAGACAATGGTAACAGAAGGTATAGTGGTTTTCAGAGTAAATGCCACTAGTTTATGATCCAATTTAATTGAAGGAGGACAGCCAAAGGAATTGGAACAGGTAAAGGCAATATTCATAAGGACAGAATCTAAACTATTTTGGCCTCCAGTGTGTTTGCTTACTGTTTGATTCAAGGAATTCCTATTTACTAAATCCAAAAATTTCTGGACATTACCTTAAATTAACGGTATAGGTGCTCCAGTCTATGGCTGGATAAATGAACTTTCAGTAATCTAACATGATCATCTGGAGATATGGAGGGGGTCCTCTAATATGCTATAAACTGGTAGCTTATGCTGTCCATGGTAAATAGACATTCAAGGAACTCAGTTTGTGGGACTCTGGGTATCAGTCTAAATGAGATGTGCTCCTTGACAAATATAGAAACAATGCCAGTTTCCACCAATCCTGAAGACATAGTAAGTGCAAAACTCAGGTATGGGAGGAGTGCTTTATATTTAAATCAAGTCTCAGTGACTACAAGTATGTGGACATGTTGCAGATTCAAGCATCCTTCATGATTAAGCAATTTGTTACTGAAACTCCTATCACTGAGAAAAGCCACCTAAATGCAGTCTAGTTTAGTGTTAGATACATTTGCTGAACTGGTATTTCCTTTATTTATTTATTTATTTTACATGTGTTAACTGGGAATGTCTGACTGAGCCGAAACCCTTTTTCAGCAGAGGACCAGGGAGAAAAGCTCCAGTCTGTACAGTTAAAATTATTATTTTATGCAGTAGTACAGGAAATAATAATAGTACACGTCAAACAAATATATAGCAGCAAAAAATACTTAGTTCAAATGAGTCAGTGCCTCAGATCTCACTTTAGATGGACTCTACCTAAAAAAAAATATTACAGTAAGTGGGCAGCAAGGGCTTCTGCCAGTATGCAGGAACCATTGAATGGGAAATGTATGCCAATCCTTGCAAAACAACTAGGACCATCTGTGTCTCATCCCAGGCTAGTGTACACTGGAGCCCCCTGGAATTGCACCAATTACTAAGCCAATTGATAAAGCAAATTATCTTCTCTTTTTACCGAGGCATCATTCTTGGTGAAGAAAGGATTCTGCTCAGGATGAGTTTTACCTGTATCAGTCTCATATCTACAGAGTTAAGGCATGTCTCTCTGCACATCTTGTAGGAATCTGCCTCTCCCACCACCATGTCATAGTCATACTTGCCCTGAAGGCACTTGTAATATCTGTAATCCTGGCACCTGACAGCAACCCTATTCTTATTCAGCTAGGTGAGTGGGGAATCTGCATGTCTGACAATTGAGTCACCAATTACTAATATGTTTTTATTTAAAGCTGGTTTAGCTCAAAATCTGTCTAAATAATGATAGTGTTGCAGAAGGGGGTTTTCTGAGGTAAGGTGCAGAGTGGGGTTAGCAGGCATTAGTATAGGAGTGCAGGGGTGAAACGAAAGTTATGTACTTAACATAATAATATATGTGTTGTCTCATTTTTGTCCGGTTCAACATTTGGATTTGTCAGAGCTGATCGGATCTGACCTCTGCACCTTCTTCTAGAGATGTGGATCTGAGGCACTGACTCCACCCCTCTCCATTATTCCCTCCTCTCCACTGTTACCTCAGACTGAGTTTGTTGACTATCTAAATTATTGATTTATTCCTGAAAGTGTAGAAATCTGTAGGTGTCAAGGTTAATAGGCTTGCTAATACCCCAGTAAGAATCAAAATAACTTTATGAGCAGACAGGGTCTTAGTTGAGGCCTGTCCGAACACCAGAAGCTGTAGGTGGCTTTTGGAAGGGTGGAGGGAGGGATGTTGAATTGGACAAAAAAAATGATACAATACAGATCTATTGTTATGGTAAGTAAATAACTTTCATAATCAATGTTGTCTATTTGTGACCGAGTTTGGGACAGATTCCAAAGCTGCCAACAAGACACCTGGGTGGAGTCAAGAAAGCACATTACTGAGTAAAGTAGGACCAGAAGATAAACCTGTCCTGGATTGCACATGAGAGATAAATGTGTGAATCCTGGACCATGTTGCTGCTGCAACAAAAGTCATCAATGGGAACTCACTCTGTGATCACCGTAGGGGCTCTTGTGAAATGGACTTTTGGTTTTGTGTGTAGGGGTTATTATTTAAAAAAGAAATGCAGTCTGACAGCCATTTGGAAAACGTGACTTTTGATATATTTCTTCCCAATTTTACTTTAGAAAAGGATACAAATAGCTGATTTGACTTCCTTATAGCCTTCGTAAGCAGTGTCTGAGCAGTCTGCAAACATCTAGTTAGTGCAGCGGATATCCCCTTTTGTTTGAGAACTTCAGAGTGGCACATCAATAAACTGATTCAATTTTGCTTTGGATGCCATCTTTGGAAAAAAAAAAAAAAAAAAAAGAAGAATTTGTTCTCTTGTCTTGATGGAAAATGAGAAGGTAATTTGCATGATGGTGCTTGCAAATTCAGAAATCCATCTAATGAATTTGATTGCAACCACAAAAATGGTATTCCAGGAGAGATACTTAAGATTCACTGAGGCTGCCATTTCAAAAGGTTTCTGACATAGGGCTTGAAACATGACCATGACACCCCATGGGGGAACTGGATCCCTAATAAGGGGGGGTCTTATCAGGAAAGTTTCCTTGAGACAAGCTTTGGAAATTTTAAGACAGGCAATGGAACAGTCATTATGCCCTATGTGAAAATTTGAAATGGCAGCCATTTGCCCTTTAACAGTAGAAAAACTAGATGCTTGCTGAATAAATTCTGATAGAAAACATAAGATTGATGGGAGAGGAGTGGAGAATGGATCCATTTCTCTTGATGAAGCTCAGTTGGAAAATCTTTTCCACTTGCTTTGATAAATCTTTTTAGCTGACTGTTTTTGTAAGGAAGAAATTATGTGAACCACAGCTGAGGAAAGCCTGGCATCTCTTGCTATCATCAAAACTGGAGAAACCAAGTGGTCAATTTTAGGGCTTGTAGATCTGGTACAGGCAACCAAGATGGGTGACTCATCTGGGCTGGGATGCAACACCCAAGGTGAGTGCACTAAATGAGGAGGAACCAAATCTGCTGGAGCAAGAAGGGAGCAATGAGGATCACCCTGGTCTTGCACCTTCTGATTTTCTGAATTAATTTCGTCAATAGTTGCATTGGGGAAAAGGTGCAGAAGAGACCAAAGGGCCAATTGTGGACTACAGCATTGGTGACTGTGCTTGTGGAAGGATTAAGGCAAAGTAACTGCTGCACTTGTTGTTCAGGTATGAGGCAAAGAGGTCACAGCAAGTTTGGTCCCACCAGCTAAATATTTCGCAGCAAGGTTGGCCCCAGTAGCTGAAAATTTCCATTGCCACTTGTGAGGCAATAGGATTAATCTGAGTAACTTGTCTGCTAGTACATTTGATGTTCTCGGTATGTGTGTTGCTACCAGAAAACAGTGGCAAGACATCTCCCACTGCCATAGTCTAATGGACTCCTTGCAAAGTGGGTATGATCATGTTCCTTCTTGTTTGCTGATGTACCATACCACTGACATATTGTCTGCAGACTTTGTGACCAGTGGACTGAGAGAGTCCACTGTTACATTCTCATGTGATATCTTACAAGTGGAACATTATGGCAGAGCCCATCAAACCTAACAAAGGGGGAATTATAACCTTGCTTGAGGAAAGGAATTTTGGACTACCCGAGAGGCCATTTGTCTTAACTCATTCACTCCAATGGAGCTCAGACGTATGCACTGTAACATCCAATGGGTGGACCCTAATCCTTTTGACAGAATCAAATTATGTTCTCGCATGTCAAACAAATGTTCATATCTCTGGAACCATAGGAATTATGAAAGAAGTACGAATGGCAAACTCTTCAGCATAAACTATTTTTATTGTGGAAGTATTCTTTAGGTTCCGGGTCTTAAAGTGAATTTTATGTCACAGTAACAATTACACTTGTAATATTTTGTAAACAACTTACAATATCTCAGCAACCATTCAAGTTACACACATACTGTCAGCAACATTGTATTCATCTAGCTGAGAGCTTTCATATGAGTCTAAGGAGTTCAGTTTGTGTTACTTGGTTGTTGATATATTTGGAAAATGTGAAAATTATACCCATGTAAATTAATATCATAAAAACAATGGATAATGTCTATTTACATGTACTAGACAGAGGTCAAATATTAATGTAATTGATTTTTCTATTGTGTACACTTTAAAATGAAACCTTTTAAAATCTTGTACATAGCATGGTTTTGGAATTATGAACAAACAATATTTGACACCTAGATGCGTCAGCAGGAGTTACCTGCAGATGCACCTGGAGGTGTCACTCGGATGTAATGAGTTGACAGTACCCTGGAAATTTAAGGAATGGGTAGTGGAAATTGAGTGTTTAGGGAAGTTAGAAATTTCTTCAGAAAATATCTCTAGGGAATGGGATAAAATGAAAGTGGTGTTTAAAAATTTGGTAGAAATAAAAGAAAAAAAAGATATGTTTAAGAAGTAACAAGGATTATTTAAAGGGGTTGACAAAGATTAAAACTATTGCAGAACAGGGGGAATCTCACAACACAAAAAGAGGTGCAACTGCAGACTGCTAATGAGAAAATAAAAGACCACCTGAATAATAAGCATGAGTTTAGAAAGACTACTGTTAACTCCAGAGCACAAAAGCTTTTAGACAACAGCTCAGGCAACAGAAAGTAGAAAGGGCTGAAGCCAAGCCTAGCGAGTGCATAACAAGAAAAATTGTTACCCAGAGATCCTGTAGAGGTATTAAGAGATATTTTGATAATTTTATGAAAATCTGCATAAAGCATAGAATGTGGAAGTCATGGAAAAAGTACAAATTGAAAAGTTTATGATAGAACCAAATATGCCAAGGTTAGAGGTTGATGAGGTTTAATTGTTAACAGGTAGGATAGGAGGAGATGAAATAAAAATGGCGATGTATGACCAATCTATAGGATAGTCTCTAGGAAGAGATGGCACTCCTGTGGAAGTTTGGAAGCTAGGAGGAAAAAAGTGATAAAGATCTGGAAGGTTTTGCTCAACAGTAGAAGCACCAACATACTGAAGAAAGCTGTGGTGGCTGTAACACCTAAAGATGGTAAATCAGATCCAGCTTCATATAGGCCAATTTTGATTCTAAACCCTGACTATAAAGTGTTTATGTATATAATGACTAAAAGAATAGCAAAGGTGATGACAAAATTGATAGATATGGATCAACATGGTTTTGTGGTGGGGAGACAAATATTTGACATTAAAAGAACAATGATCATTCAGACAGAAGCAGAATACGTGAAAATACTGCAGTTCTTGGTGGGTCTTGATGCAGAGAAAGCATTTGGCAGAGTAAGCTGGGATTTTATGAGTAGGGCAATGAAAGTATTTACACTTCCAGACACAATAATAAGGCTAATTAAGAGGCTATATGAGGAATTGGAGGTGAAAATCAAAGTGCATGGGTTCCTCTTTGGTAAATTCTATTTGAACAGAAGGGTGTCCCATTTCCCATTTATTTGCATTATATTTAAAACCACTGGCAAAGAAAATAAGGGACTCAGAAATGCAAGAACATAACTCTGATGGTGTTCAGGAAAAGGTGGCTTTATTTGCAGATGATATTATTTTGTATCTGATAAAACCAGAAAAGTATATTTCAGTGTTGTGGAACAGTCCAAGAAAGTATTTGAGATACAGAATTAATGAAGAAAAAAACAAAGGCATTAGCTGTAAACTATGCACCCACACACAAACTGGCTCAGCAATACCCATATATATGGGGACATAAAACGAAACACTTAGAAGTATGGGTTAAAAAGGAATCTGTTACTGCAGCTAAGGCTATGTAGGAAGAGACTAAACAAAAGATAATACAAGAACTGAGAAACTGGAAGTTCTGTTGTATGGTTATGGCTAGCAAGATACAAGCAGTCAGTGTTTTAGTCCCTTTAGTTTTATACACAGATCAGGATGACGGTGATCAAGAAGAGGATGACAAGTGTGAGAGCAGTGCCAAAGATCAAATGGTGGAAGTTGTAAAAGGGTGATTGTGAGCTGGAGTTCAGGGAAGAGTTAAAACAGGCACTGGGGGGCAGTGAAGAGTTACCGAACAGCTGGGTAACTACAGCAGAGATGGTAAGGGAGACAGCTAGAAAGGTGCTTTGTGTGAAATCTGGACAGAGGAAGGAGGACAAGGAGACCTGGTGGTGGAATGAGGAAGTACAGGAGAGTATACACAGGAAGTCTGGTGAAGAAGTGGGATTGTCAGAGAGATGAAGAAAGTATACAGGAGTATAAGGAGATGAGCATGGCGAAGAGAAAGGTGGTGAAGGCTAAGGATAAGGCATATGGAAAGTTGTATGAAAGGTTGAACACTAAAGAGGGAGAAAAGGACCTGTACCGATTGGCTAGACAGAGGGACCAAGCCGGGAAAGATGTGCAGCAGGTAAGGGTGATAAAGGATAGTGAGGGGAAACGTACTCACAAGTGAGGAGAATGTGTTGAGCAGATGGAAAGAGTACTTTGAGGGGCTGATGAATGAAGAGAATGAGAGAGCGAGAAGGTTGGATGATGTGGGGATAGTGAATCAGGAATTGAAACAGATTAGCAAGGAGGAAGTACGGACAGCTATGAAGTGGATGAAGAATGGAAAGGCTGTTGGTCCAGATGACATACCAGTGGAAGCATGGAGGTGCTTAGGAGAAATGGCAGTGGAGTTCTTAACCAGATTGTTTAATGAAATCTTAGAAAGTCAGAGGATGCCTGAGGAGTGGAGAAAAAGTGTTTTGGTACCTATTTTTAAGAATAAGGGTGACGTGCAGAGTTGTAGTAACTACAGAGGGATAAAACTAATCAGTGACAGCTTGAAGTTATGGGAAAGAGTAGTGGAAGCTAGGTTAAGAGGGAAGGTGATGATTAGCGATAAGCAGTATGGTTTCATGCCGGGAAAGAGCACTACAGATGCGATGTTTGCTCCGAGTCTGTTGGAGAAATATAGGGAAGGTCAGGAGGAGTTGTACTGTGTCTTTGTGGACTTGGAGAAAGCACATGATAAGGTGCCTAGAGAGGAGTTGAGGTACTGTATGAGGAAGTCAAGAGTGGCAGAGAAGTATGTAAGAGTGGTACAGGATATGAATGAGGGTAATGTGGCAGTGGTGAAGTCTGCAGTGGGAGTGACAGATCCTTTTAAGGTGGAGGTGGGATTACATCAAGGATCAGCTCTCAGCCCTTTCTTATTTGCAATGGTGATGGACAGGTTGACAGATGAGTTCAGACAGGAGGCCCCATGGTCTACGATGTTTGCAGATGACATTGTGATCTGTAGTGAGAGTAGGGATCAGGTTGAGGAGACCCTGGAAAGATGGAGATATGCTCTAGAGAGGAGAGGAATGAAGGTCAGCAGGACTAAGACAGAATATGTGTGTGTGAATGAGAGGGAGGATAGAGGAATGGTGAGGATGCAGGGAGTAGATCTGACGAAGGTGGATGAGTTTAAGTACTTAGGATCAACAGTTCAGAGTAATGGGGAGTGTGGAAGAGAGTACAGGCAGGGTGGAATGGGTGGAGGAGAGTGTCAGGAGGGATTTGTGACAGACGGGTATCAGTAAGAGTGAAAGAGAAGGTCTACAAGAGGGTAGTGAGACCAGCTATGTTGTATGGGTTGGAGACAGTGGCATTGACAAAAAGGCAGGAGTCAGAGCTGGAAGTGGCAGAGTTAAAGATGTTAAGATTTGCCTGGGTGTGACAAGGATGGACAGGATTAGGAATCAGTATATTAGAGGGTCAGCTCAGGTTGGACGGTTTGGAGACAAAGTCAGAGAGGCGAGATTGCATTGGTTTGGACATGTGCTGAGGATGGATGATGGGTGTATATTGGGAAAAGGATGCTAAGGATGGAGCTGCCAGGTAAGAGGAAAAGAGGAAGGCCTAAGATAAGGTTTATGGACGTGGTGAGAGAGGACATGGAGGCAGTTGGTGTGACTGAGCAATATGCAGAGGACAAGAAGAAATGGAAACAGATGATCTGCTGTGACGACCCCTAACGGGAACAGCCGAAAGAGAAGAAGAAGTTTTATACACAGATCAGGCATAATTTTATCAACCAGAAGAAAAGCTCTGGATAGCAATTATTAATAAAGAGTTGAATGATTTTATCTGGGAGAGGAAGATGGCAAAAATCAAGTGGGATAAGTTGATCCTTCCAACAGAACAAGGCGGTTTAGGATTACTAATTTGAAGGGGTACTTCACTGCTACACAGTTAAGGCTCTTATACACACCACAAGCAGAAAGCTGTAATTCAAACTGGAAAGAGATAATGATGAAATGGGGGAAGATCAAGAAACAAGGAGAGACTTGAATTTTGGATGCAGATCCTTAAGGAGAATAACAATAACCACATGGAATATTATATTCATAAAGTTGCAGAAAGTATTCTAAGAACTAAGCCAACATGGGACTGGAGAAAGGAAATTCTGCCCATAGGGCTGACTGCAGTTAGGGGTACAAAGAATATGCAAGAGGGGATTGGAATTTACTGGAGTAAACTGGCAAAAGAACCGAGATATTGGCAGCAAATAAATAGAGAAGGAAAAGTAAAAGAATGGGAAGAGACCAATAATATAATTGGCCTGCAGGCTAGAGATCACCTTCCCTACCAAGGACTGATATCAGAGTATAGGCAAACAGAAAAGGAATAGGTGATCCTAGGTGAAAGACCAGCGCTGGTAGAGTTTTTAGTAGAATCTAGAACAGAAGCTGCTATTTAAAAGGGGATAAATAGTAGGGCATATAAAACATTGCATGATAACTATAGGTATCAATCAGAGCAGATTAGAAAGGATTTGGAAGAGAGATTGGATGCCTAATTCATAAAGAAACAATGGCAAGCTATATGTATAGCTCCCAAATATGCAAAGTCTAGAAGATTTAGGATTTTTGTACCAAAGTGTTTGCATAGGTATTTTTATATCTCAGGCAGACTCCAAAGAATGTTTTCTCAGATAGATTGCAAATATCTGAGGTGTGATGGGGAAGAAAGAGGTAATTGGGAGCATATTTGTGGGAAGTGTAATGAGAAGGCAAAAACTCCCTGCAGACTAATCTGTCAGAAATATTAGGTGAACAAATTGATGCAACTAAGAAACTGACTTTTTTGAGGTGTTATAAAAACAAATTGCCTAGACATAGTAAGGCCTTGCTTAGTATAATTCTGGTGGCTGCCAAAAAAACAATCACTAGTAAATGGAAATCCAAGTCTAAACCAACCATGGTAAAAGTAGTAAATATAGTAAAGGAGATAAAAGAACTGGAAATGGAATCTTTACAAAAGGGTAGGAGCAAATTACATACAATTGGGAATTGTGGGGAAAATACATAAAGAATAATGTTCTGGAGGAGGAATGAGGTTTATGAAAGGGCAGGAATTGAATGAACAATATAATGATTTGTAGAGATTATATCTGATGTGAATGTTTGCAACTGAAAATATGTAAATATGGTTTGTTTTCATTTATATAAATGAATGATTGTCTATGTCATAAGTGATAATTCAATAAAGACTTTTTGTTAAACAAAAAACAAAAAAACGCCCTGGCCTGTGGGAGTATGAAAATTTGCAGAACTACATTTATATGCTATCCTATAAACTATATCTGCAGTGTGGGAGACAACTGGCTTTTTGCTTGACTTACTGTGATCCCTAATATATCTGCTAGACAGAGTAGTCATACCAGTAAATCCCTGGAAGTATCAGTTAGGAGCCAATTATTTAAATAAGGGAAGACCTGGATCCCTTGCAGTTGGAGGTGAGCTGCTACCACTGTCATAATCTTGATGACCACCCATGGGGGCTGTGGTAAGACTGAAAAGGCAGCGCTTTGAACTGAAAATAATTGGGCTCCAGCTGAAAACTGAGAAATCTCCTGGATTGCCTCTATCTTTATATGATAATAGGCATCCTCAAGACCTATAGTACAGTTTTGTACCTACCATAAATGTAGATGTTTGAGTGCATATACTGCTGCAGTCATCACACTAGGGTTATCCTGCCGTCAGGCGGTCCCGCAGTCGGCCGAATCCCAAAGTCTTGGTCCAGCGTTGGTTGTCGTTGTTTCTTCCCTGACGTCAGTGCGACAGGGGGATAAAAGAGGCAGCCAACGCCATTTTCTTCAGTTTTTCTTGCCCCAGATGTCAGGTGCCCCCAACTAGAGGAAGGCAATACAAATAACTATGCAAAAATACCTTAGTAGATAAACAATAGTACTAGTTGTTAGCAACTACACCATATAGACATGCATCCAATAGATTGATGTACATGGAGTTATAACTAACACCCTGGTATGTAGAGGGGATGGTGGGAGGGTAACCTGGACTGTAGCAGTATATACACTCGAACATCTACATTTATGGTAGGTAGAAAACTGTACTATGTTCATCGTGTTATACTGCTGCAGTCATCACACTTGGGTTGAATCCCAAAGCTATGGATGGGTGGCTGGTACTAAACTGGGTTAGGTGAAGCTAGGATGCCCTACAGAACTGCAGTGGCAAAACCAGCTCTGGTTTTTGAGTATAATGGAAGGTGGTAGTGCTTGGTAAAGGTGTGCACTGAACTCCAAGTAGCTGCCTCCAGAACGTCCTTGGTTGGAATCCCCCTGAGAAAGGCTGCTGAGGTTGCTGTAGCCCTGGTAGAATGGGACCTAATATTAACAGGCACTGCTTTCCCATGGTGCGAGTAGCAAAAGCGGATGCAATGTGCTATCCATTTGGAGATGGTCTGTTTTGAAATAGCCTTTCCTTGTGAACCTGCAGCATAGGATACAAAGAGTTGGTCAGTTTTTCTGAAGGTCTTTGTCTTATACAAATAGTAATGTAGCTGTCTGTGAATGTCCAAAGAGTGAAGGAGTCTTTCCCCTTTATTCTGGGGGTTTGGATAAAAGGTGGGTAAATGAATGGTCTGATTCAAAGCCACACTGGATACTACCTTTGGCATAAAGGTAGGGTTAGTTCGTAAAGAGAATCTGTCCTGATGGAAAATGAGTTCCACTGCCATAAGTGCCTGTAGTTCTGAGACCCTGCGTGCTGAGGTGATAGCCAGCAACAGAGATGTTTTCCATGACAAGTGTTGTAATTCTGCTGAGAAGGCTGGTTCGAAAGGAGGCAGTGTTCATTTTTCTAAAACGAAGTTGAGGTCCCAAGCTGGCGTTGGGGGTTTTCTGGGGGGTCTTATATTCTTAGCCCCTCTAAGAAACTGTCTTAGTAAACGGTGTGAGAATATGGGAGGATCCGTATTATATTGAGCTGAAATGGCTGAAGCATGGATCTTAATGGATGAGAAAGAAAGGCCTTTGTGTAGCATCTCAGTTAAGTATTGCAGTATTTGAGGAATGTTTGGTATCCAAGGATTTTGTCCTTTAGCCTGGTTCCATGCACAAAATCTTTTCCATTTGTCTGAGTAAGTTTTTCTGGTGCTGGGCCTCCTGGACTCCAAAATGACATTCAGGACGTCCTTTGAGAGAAGTGTTGATTGATAATTCAAGGTATTCTCCATGCAGTTAAATTTAAAATCCTGAGCTGACTGTGAAGGATCTGAAAGTTTTGTTGAGTCAACAGAAGTGGGAACTGAGGTAAGATCCATGGAGGGCTGTGAGTCAAGGTCCTTAGTAATGGGTACCAGTGCTGACGTGGCCAGTCCAGAGCAATGAGGATCATTTGTGGTCTCTCTGATCTGACTTTCAGTAATACCTTGGTCAAGAGAGGTAGTGGTGGGAAGGCACAGACTGTCAATGCTGTCCAACTGAATGATAGGGCGTCCACTTTCCAGGCTAGGGAATGATAAGTCCTTGTGCAAAATTTCTGTAGTTGGCAATTGTTGGGGGAGGCAAATAGATCTATGTCTGGGCATCCCCACCTTTGAGTTATCATTGAAAATACTTGTGGGTGTAGTCTCCACTCGTGAGGATCTGCCAAATTTCTGCTTAATTCGTCTGCCAATATGTTTTCCTTTCCTGGCAGGAATTGTGCTTGCAGTTGTACTTGGTAAGTCAATGCTGTGTTCCACAAGGCCATTGCCTGTCTGCATAAAGGGTAGAAGTGTGTTCCTCCTTGTTTGTTTATGTACCACATAACTGTGGTGTTGTCTGTCTTTATTAGTAGTTGTCCTGGATGCAAGAGGTCCTTGAAGGCCGTCAGTGCATTTTGCACAGCTAGCATCTCCTTTTGGTTGATGTGTAGATGCATTTGTTTTGCAGACCATTTGCCCTGTATGCACTGTCCTGCCATGTGTGCTCCCCAGGCGTAGTCTGAAGAATCTGTTGTCATAGTTTGGTTTGCTAGAGGTAAGACAAAAGGAAGACCCTTGTTTATTTGACATGCTTGAGCCCACCATAGGAACTCTTTTTGAAGGCAGGGAATGAGAGTTATACTTGTTTCGAGGCTGTGCCTGTGTTGAGTCCATACACTTTTCAGGTACCACTGTAAATTCCTCATATGCAGCTTTGCATGTGGAATTAGTTGTATGCGGGATGCCATGAACACCAATGCCTGCAGGATTTTCCTTGCAGTGAGCTGGGTAAAAGTTGCCATCTTTTTGAAGTATTGAGTCAGTTGTTTTTGTTTGTCTGGTGTGAGATAAGCCATCTGGGCCGTTGTATTTAAGCTTGCACCCAGGAATATTATGTCTTGTGAGGGTATTAGCTTTGACTTCTTTTTGTTTACTGTATACCCTAGGCAACTAGGCAGCTTTGTTACAAATGCCAGATGCTGTAATAGAATGGCCTTGCTGTCTGCTTGGATCAGGCAGTCGTCCAGATATGGATAAATTTGTATTCCTCGTTGTCTGCAGTATGCAATTACTGATGCCAGGCATTTCATAAATACTCTGGGCGCAGTAGATAAGCCAAAGGGCAATGCAGAGAATTGATAATGCATTGTACCTGCCAAAAATCTGAGGTATCTTCTGCAATCTTGTCTGATAGGGACATGCAGGTATGCCTCTTTGAGGTCCAACGTTACCAGCCAAGACTCCTTGCCCAGCATGGGAAGAAGCTGCTGTAGTGTGAGCATTTTGAATTTGGGTACCTCCAGGTATGTGTTTAGAATTTAGAGGTTTAAAATGGGTCTCCAGGCTTTGTCCTTTCTTGGTACTAGAAATAGTCTTGAGTAAAAACTTTGACCTTGCTCCTTTGTAGGTACCTTTTGAATTGCTTTCATATCCATGAGAGCTGAAATTTGCATTTGTGCCTCTGCCCATTGGTTTGGAGGCAGATTTGGCATGCCTCTCATCCGTGGTAAAGTGTGAAAATGAAATCTGTAGCCTCGGGTAATAATATCCAGAACCCATTTGTCCTTTGTTATGATGCGCCAATTTTGTGGAAATAGAGCCAGTTTTCCTCCCAAAGGTGCTGCCAGGGCAATTTTGCTTGGCAGGCGAAGAGGGAAGTCATTGTGTTTGTTTCCTGAAGGGTTGGGATCTTTCGTCTCCACCTCTAGGCCTGGAAGAACCTTGTGGCTGGCCTCTGCCCCTTGGGCATCTGTACCCCTTTGGGGTCTGTCTGATGCAGGAAAGGACCAGTTTTTTGATGGCCAGTTTCTGCTGAAACGAGGAGGTTGTACCTGTAAGAAATCTTTAACTGTCTGCATAGATTTTGCCTTTTCTTCCATTTTCTTTAAAACTTCCTCTGCTTTAACACCAAATAACACATCTTTCTGCAATGGAGCATCCAATAACTTTGCTTTGACATGTTCTGGTAAGGCTTGCTCTTTTAGCCAAGCATGTCTATGTATTACAGATCCTGTGACAGCTGCTCTACATGAGGCTTCCAATGAATCAAAAAGTACAGTTGTGTACACTTACCATAAATGTAGATGTTCGAGTGTCTTCACTGTTGCAGTCATGACTGTAGGGTTCTCCCCTGCCGGCAGGCAGTCCTTGGTCGGCCAGAATCCCAAAGTCTGGGTCCGGCGTCAGCTGTTCAGCCATGCTCCCTGACGTCAGAGCGCCAGGAGTACAAAGCTGACAGCCGACGCCATGTTCTCCAGTTTTTCTTGCCCCAGATGTCAGGTGCTCTAAAATGAGTAAGATCCCATACCCTTTGCAAATACACCTCAAAAGAAGGGTGAAGGGAACCACACAAGAAAAAAATAAGAGTGGACAGGAGGGAGGGAAACCCAGACTGGAACAGTGAAGACACTCGAACATCTACATTTATGATAAGTGTACACAACTGTACTATGTTCATCGTGTTTCACTGTTGCAGTCATGACTGTAGGGTTGAATCCCAAAGAAGAATAAAAGGGAGGTGGTCATAAAGAAGAGGGGGCGGCTAAAAGGCCCTGCAAGACAGCAGAAGCAAAGCCTGCCCTAGACTTAGAGTAAAGAGGTAGATTGTAGTGCTTGGAAAAAGTATGCACTGAACTCCAAGTTGCAGCTTCCAAAATGTCTTTGGTAGGAACTCCCCTGAGGAAGGCAGCTGAAGTGGCAGCAGCTCTGGTAGAGTGAGTTCCTTATACTCCCTGGGATTTGCTTTCCATGATGTGAATAACAAAATCTGATTCCATGAGCAATCCATTTAGAAATGGTCTGTTTTGAAATAGCTTTACCTTGGGAACTTGAAGCATAAGAAACAAACAATTGCTCTGATTTCCTGATGTCCTTAGTTCTGTCCAGGTAAAAACATAGTTGTCTGTGTACATCCAAGGAATGCAAGATCCTTTCCCCCTTATTTTGAGGACTGGGGAAAAAAAGTTGGCAAGTGAATAGTTTGATTTAAAGCCACTTTGGAAACCACCTTAGGCATGAAAGTAGGATTAGTCCTTAAGGACACCCTGTCTTGATGAAAAATAATATAAGGTTCCACAGCCATGAGAGCTTGCAACTCCGAAACTCTCCTGGCAGAGGTCAGAGCTAACAGAATGGCTGTCTTCCAAGATAAAAACTTGATGTCAGAAGTGGCAGCAGGCTCAAAAGGCGGTAAGGTGAGTTTTTCCAAAACATAGTTGAGATCCCAAGCAGGAATGGGAGGAGATCTAGTGGGCCTTAAGTTCTTAGCTCCTCTGAGAAACTGTCTCATGAGCTGATGGGAAAAGATAGGAGGGTCTGTATTATAATGAACAGAAATAGCAGAAGCATGGATCTTTATGGAAGAGAAAGAGAGACCCTTACGTAAGAGGTCTGTCAGGTAAAGTAAAATCAGAGGAATGTTAGGAATAAGAGGATCTGAATCCTGAACCTGCATCCAGGAGCAAAATCTTTTCCATTTTCCTGCATAAGATTTTCTAGTGCTATGACGTCTGGCTTCTAAACTGACATCCATAAACTGCTTGGGTAGGAGAGAATGAATCAAGGACCCTGGATTAACCAGGCCGCCAGGCTGAGAGTTTTGACATGGGAGTGCAGAACCTGACCCTGGTGCTGGGACAGAAGGTTCGGAGTCTGTGGTAATACCCAAGGGGGCTCCAGACAAAGGTTTTTCAGAGTTGGGTACCAAAATTGTCGAGGCCAATTTGGGGCCAGCAAAATGATCATCTTGGGCTTGTCCTGTTTGATCTTTAATAACACCTGTGGAAGAAGAGGTAGTGGCGGGAAGGCATACCCAGAGAGGTTTCTCCAACTGAATGATAGTGCATCCACTTTCCAAGCTGGTTTGTGGAAAGTCCTGGTGCAAAAAATCTGTAGTTGATGATTGAGATGGGATGCAAAGAGGTCTATGTGAGGACATCCCCAGACTGCTGTAATCATCCTGAATATTTCAGTGTCCAGCATCCATTCGTGTGGATCCGACAGGTTTCTGCTCAGACTGTCTGCTAGGAAGTTTTGCTTCCCTGGTAGAAACTGAGCTTGAAGGTCCAGTTTGCAAGCTAGAGCTGTGTTCCATAGATTCATGGCTAGTCTGCAAAGGGGATAGGAATGATATCCCCCTTGCTTGTTTATGTACCACATAACCGTGGTGCTGTCTGTCCGTATTAGTAGCTGTCCTGGTTGTAGAAGATTCCTGAAAGCCAATAGAGCATTCTGTACGGCTAACATTTCCTTTAAATTGATATGCAGGAGCTTCTGGTCCTTTGTCCAAAGGCCCTGCAGACAGTTGCCCTGAAAATGGGCTCCCCATGCATAATCTGAAGCGTCCGTGGTTAGTATCCGAGTGGCTGGAGGCAGACTGAAGGGTTTTCCTATGTTTAGAGTATATGCCTTGGACCACCAAAGGAATTCCTTTTGGAGACAAGGCAGGACGGTGATCTGTATGTCTAAACTGTGGCAATGCTGAGACCATACACTTTTTAGGTACCACTGAATTTTTCTCATATGTAGTCTTGCATATGGCACGAGAAGGATGCAGGAGGCCATGTAACCCAAAGCCTGCAGGAATTTCCTTGCAGAAAGCTGAGTTAAAGTTGCCAAGGTTTTGAAAGTTGAAGCCAGCTGTAATTGTTTTTCGGATGTCAGAAAAGCCATCTGGGTTGTGGTGTTTAGAAGAGCACCCAGAAAAGTTATCTGTTGTGAGGGTGTCAAATTTGACTTTTTTATGTTTACAGAGAATCCCAGGAACTTGAGAAGGTTCTGAACAAATTCTAGATGCTGGAGTTAAGACATCCTTGCTGTCTGCCTGAATTAGACAATCGTCCAGATAAGGGTAAATTTGAATTCCCTTGAGTCTGCAATAAGCTACTACTGGAGCCAGGCATTTGGTGAACACCCTGGGCACAGTAGACAATCCAAAGGGCAGCGCAGAGAATTGATAGTGTCTCGATCCGGCCCTGAACCTGAGGTATTTTCTGCATTCCTGCCTGATGGGAATGTGTAAATATGCATCCTTTAAATCCAAAGTTACCATCCATGCATTTTTGGTCAGCATTGGAAGTAGCTGCTGTAGAGTAAGCATCTTGAATTTTGGTATCTCGAGAAAAGTGTTCAAGACTGACAGATCCAGAATGGGTCTCCATGAATTTTGCTTTCTGGGGACTAGAAAGAGCCTTGAGTAAAAACCTTGTCCCATCTCTGAAAGTGGAACCAGTTCTATGGCTTTCATAGCCAAGAAAGCCTCCATCTGGTTTAAGGCCTCTAACCATTGATGTTTTGGAAGATCCGGCCATCCGCTTGGTCTTGGTAGGGTATGAAAATGGAATTTGTAACCTCTTGAAACCACATCCAGAACCCACTTGTCTTGGGTTATAGGAGTCCAATTTAGGTGAAAAAGAGAAAGTTTTCCTCCGAGTGGGGCTTCCAGGCAAGAAGTTCCTGCAGCCCAACAGAGGGAGTAATTGAGCCTGTTTTCTATGAGCTTGCGACCTGTCTTCTTCTCCCCTATGGGTGGAAGCAGTCCACTGTCTTGGTCCATAAGAGGCTTGCGTTTGAGGCCTTCCTGTATCTACCCCTCTGAGGCCTGTCTGAATTGGGAAAGGACCAATTTTTTGTAGGCCAATTCCTACTAAATCTGGGTGGCTGTACTTGTAAGAAATCTTTAACCCTTTGCATGGATTTTGCCTTGTCCTCCATCTTCTTTATCACCTCTTCAGCCTTAGGTCCAAACAAAACATTATGCTCGACAGGAGCATCCAATAACTTAGCTTTTACTTGATCTGGCAAGTTTTGTTCCTTTAACCAAGCATGCCTTCTAATGACTGTACCAGAGGCAGCAGACCTACAAGAAGCCTCCAAGGCATCAAATCCACAGTGTAAACCATGCTTCCCAACTTGTTCAGTGGCATGCATTAAGTCATGTAATTCCTTATCATCTGCACAGGCAGAAATGGAAGCTAGCTTTTGTTTCAAAACAGACAGAAGAAATTGCTGGTATTTCAGCATATGAAATTGACAGTTTAAAGCCCTAATAGATAAAGTAGCAGAAGTGTACACTTTTTTGCCCCATCTTTCTAAAGATCTGGAATCCTTCTCAGTGGGAATGGGGTTTTTAGCAGTAGCGGCCTTAACCCCCTAGGACCCTGAGAAATGGTTTCAGGATCAGCAGTAGGATTCTTGTACAAAGACTGGTGGGAATCAGGAACCCTATAATATCTGTCTGGCTTAGCAGGAGCTGGAGGAAAAGAGTCTGGAGTTAAGTTAGCCTCCGAAAAAGCATCATCCACAATATCCAAAATAGGATGGATAGCCAGGGGTCTATGTTGGGGAAGAAGAAGAAAATCCCCAAGTCTTTTCTTAGATTCTGAGTACTCCTGTCCTTCCCAGTGAAAATGTTCCCTCATTTCATGTAAAGTTTCCCCAAAAGAGAAATCCTCAGGGGGAGAAGCTGAAGGAATGGATTCCTCAGCATCAGAATCCTCATAAGGAGGGAAAGAATATTCCTGGTCAGAAGAAGAAACAGAAGCCTGATCAGAGGAGTCACAATACACTTCCTGCCTTGGCCTTTTATCTGGAGGGGGATGTGAACCCCTAATCATAGTAAGTAAGTCCTCCGCCATCTTAAGTAACTGTTTATGAGACTTGGGGGCTGGATCAGAAGAGGCCTGAGCTGTAGTCTTTGATTTGGAAGGAGTCTTTGCCTTTATTAGAAGCTGAGTAGGCCTGAAAACCCCTTCGGAAGCCGGTACCTGCACAGCGGCTCTGGACCCATCCGAAGGAGCATTGTCCGAAGGTCCTGCAACAGAAATATTCAAAGGCCTAGTTGGCTCCACATGGGAGTCCGTTTCGGCCATCGGTTCCAAAATGGCCGACGACAGGGGCTGCAAAAGCGCCTCACTGACGACGGCCGAACCTGAAGCTGGCTCTGCGTATACAATATCGTCCGATTTGGACCTCGGAGGCCTGTCTTTATCCTTGCGTCATTTGTGAACTCCGGTAGCCGGAACTGAATCAGACGACATTTTGTAATTAAAGCGCCTACCGAAGTAATGAAATGCAAAATCGTACCTTCGTTTAATCGTACGTTGATTGAATCTAGCACAAAACCGACAACTAGCTACGTCGTGGTCAGGGCCTAAGCAAGGAATACAGTAAGAATGAAAATCCTTATGAGGTATTTGCTTCCCACAAGAAATACAATTATTAACTTTTTCCTGACATCGGACTGGAGCAAAAAAAGTTTCCCCAACGGGGTACTTAGCTTTGAGTAGGAGAAGAAAGTCTTCGGACTGAAGTACGTTTAGCAAAAATTGTCAGGAGTCAGCCGACCGGCAAATGCGAACTGCTATCACCGCATGGCAAGAAATACTGGAGAACATGGCGTTGGCTGTCAGCTTTGTACTCCTGGCGCTCTGATGTCAGGGAGCATGGCTGAACAGCCGGCGCCGGACCCAGACTTTGGGATTCTGGCCGACCGAGGACTGCCTGCCGGCAGGGGAGAACCCTACAGTCATGACTGCAACAGTGAAACACGATGAACATCCACACTGTAAGGTATGCTTTCCCACCTGTTCTGCTGCATGCAGCAAATCCTGCATCTCTTTGAAATCAGGTTGATCTGTCTGAGGGGTCATTTTCTGCTTTAACTGTGTAATCAAGTACTGCTGGTATTTTAGCATGTGGAATTGGCAGTTTAAGGCCCTCATGGCCAAAGTGGTAGACGTATACACTTTCTTCCCCCATCTTTCTAATGCTCTGGAATCTCTTTCAGAAGGTAGTGGATTCTTAGCAGTGGAGGCCTTAACCCCTTTGGGACCCTGGGAAATGGTTTCGGAGTCTGCAACAGGGCTTTTATACAGAAACTTATGAGAATCAGGAACTCGGTAGTATCTGTCTGGTTTAGCTGGTGCAGGAGGTAAGGAATCCGGGTTTAAACTAGATTCGGTGTAAACATCATCCAAAATGTCTAAAACTGGAGGAATTGCAAGGGGTCTATGCTGTGGCAGAAGAAGAAACTCACTGAGTCTTTTCTTAGAGTCAGAGTAATCTTGGCCTTCCCAGTGGAAGTGTTCCCTCATGGTGTGTAAAGTTTCCCCAAAAGAGTAGTCTTCAGGGGGGGAGACAGAGGGAATGGACTCTTCAGCATCTGAGTCTTCATAAGGAGGGAAGGAATAATCCTGGTCTTCAGAGTTAGCTGAGGAAATGGATGCTTGGTCAGAGGAAGGATAATCTTCCTCCAGTCTAGGCCTTTTGTCAGGAGGGGGTTGTGAATCCCTGATAAGGGTAATTAAATCCTCAGCCATCTTAAGCATCTGGTTTTTAGGCATAGGGGCCTGTGGGGGAGTCTGTGGACCTGGTTTTCTAACTTTTAAGGGGGCTTTAAGTTTAGCATAAGACTTAATAGAGATAGTTGTCGGCTTGAAGACATCTTCAGAAACTGAAGGCCTGTCCAAAATCTCCGGATCACCGTCAGGGTTGGCGTCCGAGGGGTGAGATGGAACCGGCTCCTGAGACCCAGCTGATTCGGTCTGGGAGGCCGTCAGAATTTCTAAATCAGCGGTAGTCAGGGGCTGCGTAGGCACCTTGCTGAAAACCGAAGAACCGGCGGCAGGCCTTGCTAAGGCCTCGGTTTCTGGTCTTGGCCTTGGTTGCCTGTCCTTATCCTTGCGTTTTTTAATCATTGCTGATGTCGGTTGCTCCGACGACATGCTATAGTTAAATTTTCTGCCAAAATAATGTCGGGCGAAATCTGCCCGAAGCTTGATTGTACGTTTGTTGAACCTAGCACAAAACCGACAACCAGAGACGTCGTGGTCTGGGCCTAGGCAAGGAATACAAAAAGAATGAAAATCCTTATGAGGTATTTGCTTCCCACAAGAAATGCAATTATTAACTTTGTCTGACATCGGTCTGAGGCAAGAAAAGTTTCAACGGGTACTTAGCTTTAGAGAAGACTTCGGGCTGAAATTCGATTTGAAAATCTCAGGAGCTAGCCGACCGGCACTTGCGAACTGCTTCTGCTTCGGGCACCGCGCGGCAAGAAAGACTGAAGAAAATGGCGTCGGCTGCCTCTTTTATCCCCCTGTCGCACTGACGTCAGGGAAGAAGCGGCGACAACCAACGCCGGACCAAGACTTTGGGATTCGGCCGACTGCGGGACTGCCTGACGGCAGGATAACCCTAGTGTGATGACTGCAGTAGTATAACACGATGAACATACAGCACACCCAATCATCCACCATCAACAGAAGGTATATGGACTGTACTGTGACCATCCAGATTGTGTCTGTCTCACAAACTAATTGAGGAGGCTTAGGTCCAAAATTGACCTGAGGGCCCCCATTTTCTTCTGAACTAAACAGAACCTGGAGCAGACTATGGATCCTAACTGGTCAGAGGACCTACTGGATGACTCTTTTTCTAGCATCTATGAAACTTCTGTTGCTACAGATTCCAACTGACTGGGTGGAACATCAAGAATCTATCTTCGTGTTTGGAGGGTACAAAAAGGGAATGATGTAGCCTCTGATTATCCTTAGCACCCAGGAATCTGATGTACTGTTCTTCCAGGCTTGTGGTTGTAAGGTTAAGCACCCCCTCATTGCCTCTATAGTGCGGCAGTTTGGTAACCCTTCTGAAATCCTGACAAGGTTTCTCAGTGAAGGGATCACAGTCCACCTCTGCCCTGGGGCTACATCCATTAGAGTTACCTCCTCCCTGGCTCAGAAGCAGTCTGTCTCCAGGAGTGTCTTGGTGATAACCCTGTGAGTTTTCTGAATCACATCATCTTACCACCAGCTTTCGGACACGTCTGGAAGATTCAGGTGGCAAATGAGATCTGATGTAACTTAGTGGAGAGGGGGAAATTATGGGTAAGGGAGGAGTCAGAATCTTGGATCCACAGCTTTAGAAGAAGGTGCTGAGGCTGGATCCGATTTGATCTGACAAAAATAAACATTGGATCCTAGTCCTATCACTGTCCCAAACATAAACCTGAATCTTACCATAGAAAGTCCCTTTCTGAAACACTACAAGTACATAAGACAGGCTCTGGCACACAACACACGTACTAAAATACAAGTTTGGCACTAAATCTCCTTATCTCGTCTTAACTCTAACCAAACACTTGCATAACACTAAATCTATCCTCTTACCCACATATGACTACATGCACACACACACTTTCCTAACACTGGACTCTGACATGTTTGGTGTTACTGAAAATTTCGGCATTAGCAAAATAAACCCACTTGAAAAACTATCCTACTCTCTTCAGCAAAATCACGTTGGCCAGCACTGTAGTAGACTAAACCAGCATTTAACTAACTTCATAGCTACAGCACATGCTGGACAAAACTAACTGAACTTCCTCACACAGATACACACAGAACAGTTTTTTCATCTTCACCCACTTTTCCTTTTCCCACTCTAACAAAACCAACATCTATTACTATCGCACATTTTACTTTCCCCGTGCCTACTTTATCCTCACTTTTTTCCCTTTGTTCTCAAAATATCACCGTGTCTCCTTTACTCACTCACTCCTTGATACCAACCCTTCTTTTCTTAATAAAATCATTTTCAGAAATACCTACACTCTCCATATTTATGCACTCTAGTCAACTCTGCTTTCTATCTCAATCTACTCCAGTTCCATTCTCATTTGATTTTACTCTTACAGTTACTTACAGGGTTACAGATATTACTTCCACTGTAACATGTTCATCTTTGCTTTGTGTTATATCTAAAAATAGCACTGTAATACAGAAATCTATTTCTATAAGCCTTTCTGTTAGTGTAAATGAGAATATATGATGTAAACCTATACCTTATCAGGTATAGCCTACATCTTATCATTCATTCTACCAGCATCATCACAATATTTAAGCAATAATCCAAGACTGTATTTAAGGATATCAGGATCCACGCACTGTGTGGTTTGATCATGATGGTAAAGCCAGAGTGATTAAACATAACTACAGATAAATCCTGATACATCCACAAACAGGAGTGGATTACTGCTATTATACAATTACATTATTTAAGAAATAAGTTACTTACCTTTCTTAAATAATGCATTTATATAAGAGCACGTCAGTCTTTTTCCACATTCTCTTCTCTATACTGATGTACTTTGCATACGTGTGGGACTTGCATTCCCACGCTTGCATGGTACATCGATGCAGGAGAAGTGATAGAAGAAAAAAAATTTAATTCTCTTTTTCAAAAGAAGAGTTTGGTGACAGGCCAATTCATTAGGCTGGCCAGAATGATATCCAGTAACAATATATTTGATGTAGAAAGGAAAAAAACTTGAAACAATGTTTTTAGAAAGGGATTATCCACATGAACTGGTAAAAAACATTACTGATTATGACAACTGGGTAAACAAGTATATACCTTTACTGGGAGAGGATTTAACAGGTGTGAGGTCCAATAATATATATACTCCCAGAAAAGACTAGTGGAGATAGAGTTTTTTAGAAAAAGATGCGAACAATAAAGAATTTATAAGGGCCTTAGTTTTAGAATATAGTGCAGGATCCACTATCATTAAGAATACTGTTGTAAAATATTGGGGGCTATTGACATCTGATGAAAAAGTGAAAGAAATGGTGGGGAACAGACCTTTGTTCAACTATAAAAGTGCCCCCAATTTAAAGAATATTTTGGAAAATAACACAGGCAGTAAGTGATACAAAATGGGTACAAAAAATGTGGTAGCTGTGCACAATGTAAACACATTTTAGAACTGGTTGTTTTCTTGAAAGATGCAGCTAAGACTGCTGTATATCCTAAGCATGGAAATTGCACTAGTAAAGGACTGGTCTATTTAGCTACCTGTAGTACATGCCCAGCTTTTTATATCGGGAAGACAGAGAGATGCCTTAAGAAGCAAATTTATGAGCATGGATATGAAATACGGGCTAAAAATATTAACAATGCCCTATACAGGCACTCCATCAAATGTTGTAACTATAAAGGGTTTTTGTTTTGTATATTAGAGAACGTGACAAGAAACCCAAGAGAATAAATTTCTGGTGCCAACCTTCAACAGCAGTGCCTATCTTTGGATCTGTTTTGCAGCTAGTGGTTTTATTTGTTTGGACTATCTAGCTGTTTCTCCAACTTGTTGCATCAGTTTGTTGGCAAACAAAATAAAATCAAAACCACTGCAGAAACTAACTTTAAAGAGGCAAAACTCTCTTCTGACAAAAACTCCACCCTAAAATTAACCATCAAGGAAATTATAAATAATTATTTAAATAAAGCACCGCTGCCAAAAACACAGTGGTACCTATCTGCCAAAATACCTCCAAAAGTCAAAATAAATGCAGTATTATAAGCATTATGATGCAACATAAAAACAAATTGTCTGAAGAGAATTTCCTGAAATAATGCCTCAGTGAAATTGGTAAATATTCAAAATGCAAAAATCCCATATTCTGTTATGAACAAATGGATTATTAATAGCTTTAAAAAGTAAGCTTTCAATATTGAAAGAGGCATAGCAGGCCATCATAGAGCAGCAAAATGCCAACGTTTATGGAACTAGATCTTTTTCTTTTCTTAACGACTGCTAAAAATGCTCAAAGGCTTTCAAGTTCACTAGGAAATCAAACAAGAAAAAACAATTTACTGAATGGTGACTATCTCATTTGTATTATCACTGCTGCTTCTAGGGCTTTTACTATTCTGTCTTTGGATATACAGCTTATAAACTGTTGGTACAATTTACATAAAAAAATGGAGAGACCAAGATGAAAGAAATCAGTACAATTGACACTGTTCTAGTAATCTGGGTAAATCCAAAGTGCCATTTCAACAAGATTACAGACCTCTGGGAAGGGGAGGGGCAACATGCCTGAAAGCAGAGTTATTAATAAAGGTAACTGTGTTCTAAGACATGTTGTAAGAGTGCTTCCAAAGCACTAGGGTTCAATGGGAAAACAGTCCACATTACAACAGACATGGACCGACAGTCACATGAATGACTGCATGCCAATGACTGGATCCGAGGCAGACTTTTCTTCCCGTTTTTTAACATCACAATCTAGTTGTGTTCACAGCTGTAAAAGGCAAGATACTTTCACAGGTAAGTAGCCTGATGAATGTGTGGTCGTAAGACTTTTTTTTTTTTTTACGGACAGTCTTGGAAGAAAATGATGATGAATGGTCAACTTCAAAATTCCTTTAAGTTCTAGTACTGTACAGTCTCTCAAACACTGTCCTAGTCAAATAATTTGACCCATGATCCACACCTTTAACAGATTTTTACCTTGATGGCAATATACTTCATCAGCTAGGAACAAAACAAACAGTTCTGTAACAACTTTCTGCCTATTTAGCATCTTGCTTTTAACATTCCGTGAAAGCCAAGGTGCTACTGCTGAAGACTTGGATAAAAATGCACTCCCCTCCCAGCATCACTTCCTAACTAATCATTCTTACTGCCAAGTTACTGCACATCATGAGATAATTATCCCACCCTTTTAAATACCTGGCGTGTGTTTCTTGAAGACCACTGTTGGATTATCTGTCTCCAACAGACCACTTTAATATGAATCCATCTTTAAACTGCGACTGATTACAGCAAATACACACTGAAGAATGTTCAGTGATGCTACAGCACAAATCAGTCATAACAGAACAAACTTCTATATACAAAAATGAATGTGTCACACTTCAGAACCATATACTGTCCAACATTTAGGACCATGACCACATAATTATAAACTAGTGGAGGTGACATTAATGAAAAAGAATCTTGGTGCCAGTACAAGCTTTTAAGCTGTGTTACACTGACCAGCTTAATGTCATGCATGCATTTCTACAGTGTATTCACTATGACAAACTCCCAAAGAAAATAGGACATGACACTAAATATCCATTTTAATCCCATATTTGAGGTGAAGATGCATACATGGTCAGTAATGGGCAAAATTGGTCAATAAAGGTGGATACTTCCTCAAATAACAAATTATGTATAATTTAATAAGACAGAAAAAGTTATATACCCAGAAGCTTCCCTGAAATAGCCAATGGCAATGTCACAGACATCAGCCACGTGTCATGACCCATATGGTTTTAGCTTATGACAATTAATGTCACAAGTCAACCTTGGACTCATCCATCTATCTGCATATGATAACCAGTTAGCTAGACAGACTCTGTAGCAACCTTGTTAATATGCCACTCCCACACAAACTGGAAGAACAGGGATATATGCAGGCTGTCAGAGTTTTTTCAGACTGGAATGAAAGTAGGTACTCAAACCTCTGTAATCACTGTCAAAGACAGGTGTTTGGCTGCAGTCACGTTTTAAGTTTTCATTTTATCATTCTCCTTAGTTCTCCTTGGACAAATACATGATCCAACAATGAATTGCATAACAAAGTAGATTTCAATGTTCAAATATTCAAGTTTGTTGAATCAAAGCTCTGTAGTTGTTCACAAAACCATAATGCAGAGCCACAAAAAAAGAGAAGTCCACATTTAATTACTTGACATCATCTGTTTCTGTGTGCCTTTTCGGGAGTAAATACATAAGCAACAGAGCAGAAAATGAAATTACTTAACTTCTTTCTGACTCGGCTATCTAACTACTAGTAAATGAAGGCACAAACACATAAAACGGTAAATAACACAGAAACGGCATGCCATACATCAAAAACAGTCCAATTTAAAGTTCCATAAAATGAAGGTAAACCGAAGTACATTTCTTTTTGCCTTCCCACACACCTTAGGACCCACCAAATGCACATAGCTAGCTGCCCATTTGATTCATCCTGCAGTGACAGCTGAGGGCTCCATGATGATTCCTGTCATAATGCAAGATGGCTTATTTCCTTTTTGGCTCGGTCACTTATTCCGTTACATCCTGAGCAGTTCTGTACCTCTGCAGCTGCTTAGAGGTATTCTCTAAGCCTGCTAATGAGCATCTGTAGGCCTTGCCTGCAACACTTTCATTCTCTGATGGACTTCACCACTGCAGCAGCATAATACCACCCCCCAAGCTGGCGATCAGCAGACCACGCACTGATTTCCCTCTAAAGGGTGTCTCTGGCACCCAGACCACCTGACAAGTTTACTTTACTGCAACCAGGATGCGACACTCTCAGCGCATTCCATCAGGCCAACATTAACTAGTACTTTGGCTTTTAGAGAAGTACAAACTAAATTGTATCCACACATGTATGCATCAGACAACAAAAACACAGACATCAGAGAACAAATGAGTTGTTCAGAAAATGATGTCACTTTAGACCAACATAAACAAAACAGAAAAACAGAGAGCAAATCTGTGAACAATTTTTATGTGAACAAGCTAATGGAATACACATACTAAGTATCCCTCATAGGTTCATAGGCAGGTACTAGGCTATCGGCCGTAGAGCCTATACAAGCCCAACCAAAAAGGTACCCTGGCTTTTGCCACCCAAGAAAACTATTTTCCTGTGCCACTGTCGAGCAGAGCCATAGAAGTGATCTCCGGGGTGAATTTCCTATTTCCCATCCAATCATCAAGATTTTTCTTGAAGAGTACTAATGAGGAACTTTGTTTGATATAGATAGGTAGTTTATTCCAGAGTATGGGAAGTCTCTGGGACAGGAATCTATCCCTCCAGCATGTTCTGTTTATTGTGGTGACAAGGTTTAGGTGCCTAGAGTGTGTAGCTCAGAGGGATTGGAACTTCTTTAAGTGGAGCATGTCCAACAGCTCTGGTTTTGATATAGCTTTGTATATTAGGCAGAGATCACCTCTGAGTAGGCGATATGCAAAGGAGTAAAGCTGGAGTTTTTTGAGACTGTCTGCGTAGGGCATTTGTTTGAGGCTGGTAATTCTCTTTGTGAGGTATTTCTGTGGCCTGTTGTAGATGTCTTGTGAGGTACATACCAAAAGGGGTGTTGTACTCTATAATGGGTCTAATGAGTGCTGAGTAGAGATGAACAATGACCTCTTCTTTTCTGGATAAGAAACCTTTTGTGATGAGGTGTGCCATGTAGAAGGATTTCCTGACTACTGTGGCGATGTAATTATCAAAGGAGAGACTACTGCCCACCTGTGTCCCAAAAGGTCTCATCACACTTTTGGTGTTAAGTATACTACCATCTACGTTGTAGTTCATGGGCACAGAGTTTTTACCAAAGGGGATGACAATGCACTTTTTGGCATTGAGCTTGAGGCCATGGCTTTGACACCAGGCATCTGTCTCAGTGAGGCCCTTTTGTAGGATGTCCACATCGTTAGGAGTTTCGATTATGGCTTCTAGTTTGCAGTCATCTGCGAACTTCGTTAGCCAAAGACCTCCTGTGTTAGCCTGTACTTCAGAGAAGTAGATACCAAACAGGAGAGGACCCAGGACTGAACCCTGTGGTACTCGACTCGTCACTGGTCTGAAGTTGGATTTGGGTTCTGTCAGTGAGCCAGTTGGTAACCCATCTTGTGACATAGGGATTTATACTTAGTTTAGTGAGTTTATATATAATTCCAGAGTGGGGTATGGTGTCAGAAGTCTTGGTGAGATCTAGATAGGCTGTGTGAACCACCTTATCCTCGTCTACGGCTTTGGTGACTGCGTCAAAGAAGTCTATCAGGTTTAGGAGACACGATCTGCCTTTTACAAACCCGAACTGGGTGGGGTCCAGAGTTTGGAGATTACCAATGTCTTTGTTTATAAGTTCCATGATGATACGTTCCATGGCCTTGCAGACCAGGCTCGTCAGGCTAATGGTGCGGTAGTTCCCAGCGTCCATGGTGGCTCCCCCCTTGTGGAGTGGGATAACCATCACTGTGCGCCATTCAGCGGGCACATAACCTGAGGTGAGGCTATGACTGAACATGGTACTTAGGTGGGGTGCCAGTTTGTTCAGTAGTTCATGTAGAACGCAGCCTGGGATGTTGTCTGGTCCCATGGATGCTGTGTTCTTGGCTTTGGAGAGTGTGTTTTTTTCCTGTGCAGCCATGATTACAGGAACTTTGCATTCTTCCGGTATAGAGATGGGCTCTTTAGGGGGTGAGAGGGAGGTAAAGTTAGCACTGAACCTATCTGCCAGGATGCTGGCAATATCAGTTGGGTCTTTATATTTAGTGCCATTGTGCTATAACTCAGAGCAGATCTGAGTGTTGCAATTGAGATTCTTGACATAGCTATAGAATGCTTTGTGGATGTCTTCAGAGTCAGTGGCGATTTAGTTTTCGTAACTAGCTTTGGAGGATTTTATCAGGGATCGCAGCTTCTTACTGAGGCTGACCAGGGAGCTCCTCCACTTATGGGATTTTACTCTCTTTTGTAACAGTTTCTTCCTTCTGTTGTACAGTTTGTTTATGGCAGGGGACCACCAGATTGGCTTCCTTTTTTTGGAGGATACCATCTTGGTTCTGTCAAGGGTTAGCACGATCCATGCACTCATGTAAGTGCTTATAACGTGCAATTGTGTAGAATTCAGTAGTCATAACTGTATTGTCCATCTGCATGGGTGTCATGAAGTTCACCACTTCTGTCTTAAGAAGCATGAAGTTGGCTTTGCAGGAAATTTTTACCATGGTTTCCTTAATGGGGGGTGGGGCAGGATGTGGATATCTAGGGTAATTTGCTTATGGTCGGATCGGACCAATGAGGCACTGACTTCAGGTGTGGAACGCCGGTCACTCATGTTGGTAATGACTAGATCTAGGATATTGTTGCCCCTGGTGGAGGTGTAGATATGTTGATCCAGGGCACTGGAGTTTTTGAATTCCAGAAAGCGTTGAGCGAAGGAGTTGGTACACGAGTAGTTTTCCCAGTTAATGGTGGGGTAGTTGAAATCGCCCATTATTAGGGTGTTTGGTTGAACCTGAATATTTTCCAGTACATCAAGAAAAGGAGAGTTGGAATCCTGGGGCACAGTGGGGGATCTGTAGCAAGCTACAATTTGGATTGAAGTTTTGCCCAGAGTTAGTTGCACTTGGATAACCTTGGCTGCATTATGCTGAGCAACTATAGCCTGGAGGTGTGGATATCCTTAATGAATATGGACACACCTCCACCTTTGGTGTTCCGGTCCAGGTTACATGGCCGAAAAGTGTGGTATGAGTTATAGCCTGGTAGTGCAGGGGTGCTCTCTCGAGTCTTGAACCAGGTCTCAGTCACTGTACAGATATCGATGTTCTCCATTTTAAGGAGTGCCTCGAGTGAGTGCATTTTCAGATTTAGACTTATAGCATTGAGTAGCATCACCCTCAATTTTTGCTTGCCTGTTCCTGTTACGGTGGCAAATTTGTCATTTGAACCTTGCCTAAGAAAGGCACTATAGGGGCAGCAAGAACCTTAGCCAGTATCCGGAATCCCAGGGGTGACAGGTGCAGGCCATCTCTGGCAAAGCATCATGGTCTGTCGACCATGTCATCCTAGGCAGACAGATACTAGATCCCTTTAGAATGACACCAGAAGCTTAGCCAATTGTTGAAGTCAATCATTTTGTCCTTGTACTGCGGTACCATTCTGGGTGATGGCAAAATGCTACTCAGGGCTAGGGTCATACCTGCCTGGGCTACAAGATCGGAGAGCTCTTCCATGTCTCTTTTCATGTAGTCCAGGGAGGTACGTCTCAGGTCGTTCACACCAACATGGACAATGACAGAGTCATATTTGTACTTGTTGTGGAGTGACCTGAGTGCGTGTGTTATGTGGCGGATCCTGGCACCCGACAGGCAGCTGATAGTAACCTTCTCCTTGTTTAGCTTGATGAGTGGGACATCAGTGTGCCTGACTATAGAGTCACCTATGACTAGTGTGTTGGGTATGTTGTTTTGCCTTATTGGCTGTGGTTGAGTGGCACACTGAGTCTGCGGGCTATGTGTCATTTGGGTTGTGTTGGGGGGGTGGAGGTTGCTTGCATTTCTGCTTTGGAGGTCTCTGTTGCTTGAGCAGATTATTATTGAGAGCCTTTGCGAATATTTTTGTGTTTCTATATGTGGATTTTGGTGGTGTAGATTTAGTGAGACTAAGTGATGAGTGTGGTGTGGTGCAAGTGTTTGCCTTGGTTGGAGAGAGCTTTACCTCCAGTTTGGCTAGATAAGTGCATCTCTCACAGGTTGTAGTGTTGGGTGGTAGGATGAGAGGGTTGTCTGTGTACATGAGGCAATTTCTACATTGCCCCAAGATGCCCAGACTCATCAGATAGACAGGCGAGAACACTGGGAGCTGACCCTTGGACATGCCTGAATTAAAAAACTATTTTCCTCTAGATAAGTGAGGAAAGTGAGTACAAGAGCTGTTCTTCTCTAAGCAAGTGAGGAAAGTAAGTACCAAAACTGTTTTCCTCTAGGTAATGAGGAAGGTTGAGTGCTGTAGTAATTAGTAGCTTACTCAGTGCTTACAACAAGTTCTGAACAAGTGCTGATCATGAATAAGCAAATTCAAGTGCTAAAACTAAGAATCTGTATCTGGACTAAACTAGTTACAGGAAAGGGGGGAAACAAGTGCAAATGCGGGCTTTTAAATCAAAAAGTTGAGAGAGATGGAAAAACTGCCCAAATGGCCAATAACTACAATTTCTGGGCCAGAACCACTCCTTATGTGGTAGATAGGTTACCTAGTGCTTACCACTCCCACTGATAAGCTAGAAGGCTTCCCTCCAACACAGAAAGCTTGGGGGGGCTCAGACGCTTACATACAGTCCTGGATACAGCAAATCTGAATCTGGACTACACTAGTTACAGGAAAGGTAGGAAACAGGCTTAGATTTATTTTTTTTAATACAGAAAAGTAGCTAAAACAGCAGTAAAAATAATTCAAATGCAGTGCAAGCTAGCACACTTGAATATGTAGCAATATTAGACCAAACAGTTTAAAAAATGCAATTAAATTAAAAATTAGTAAAAACAAGTGCAGAAGGAGTCTATTAGGTAGAATGAGGTAAAGAGATGGGACGGCGGGGGGGGGGGAGTGTCCCAGATCAAATCTAGTGGGGGCGGGCAACTGCAAAAGCCTCCAAATTTAAACAAGACAGGAATAGGGAGGGTGGGTAGGAGAAAACCAACACCTTCAGCAGAGATCTGAAAAACTATACAGTGAAGCAAAAATAGTGCACAACTCTGAAGTCAGTCAGCAATGATATAAAATTAGTCAAGCAACAATTAACAGTACACAACTCTGAAGTGCCAGAAAAATATACTTAGCTCTGTATATCTCCAAATAGTTTGAAGAGCACTCTGTCAGGACTCAGGAAGGCGCCAGCAATGATATGCAGGCTATTACTAAGAGGGTCTAATTTTATGCAAGTAATCCTTGAGATAGTCAGATAACACACATGATGTAAAACCAGTTATACCAACTTAAGACACAGAGAAATAGGGAAATTACTTGATGAGCACAGCCTTCTGTGGGATAACAGCATGTCGCTTCAGTTGCTGTAATATTTTAGCTTCATAATTCAGTGAAACAAACTGTATGCAAAACTTGATTTAATTTTATTTAGGGACTGCTTCATCCTGTTCACACTTAAGGAGACAAAGGCCACTCTAGAAAATGCAAAATGTGTTCTAATACTCTAGCATTACAGTAACAAATGACAGAAAGTAACAGGCAGCAGAAAATGACAGGACATTTGTTCTGTGGTAATCGACTGAAACAGAAGTACTGTCACTGTTTAACTACCTTTTTAAGGTCTTCCTTTTACAGAGGTTCAATTATTTCAATAACATAATATTTTAAAAATGTATAGTGGCATCTCTTGCACCAATCCGATAACAGTGATCAGCTTTTATACTTCTGTGTAATCTAAGTGTTAATAACCAAAACAAAAAGGAGCACAAAAACGTGGCAATATAAGCTACAACCTCCAGAACATCAAACTCAGCATTTCCAATTTAACACAAAGGGCCAAGTTTCTTGTCCATAAAATATACCTTTATTATAGGATTACTGTCACCATACCACAGAGAGAAATGTATTATAAAGGACAATCGCCACATCTGTTTATAAGAGGACACACTGTTTGCAAACAGAGCATTTGTAAGAAAGTACTATTAGGTGGAAAAGTTAACAAGAGTACAAATCATGTTAAATGATCTCAAGAGGAGGGAAAAGTAACAGAGGACGCTGCAGATACATCATGCACTTTGTCTACATGCTTTAGTTTAAGTGGTATTATAAAATGCCCCTTCAAATTCATTTAACACAAATTCGAGCAGCTAATGAAACTACATGATTATCACCATTCAAAATATCATCTTGACAGAAATCAAGAATTTTATCTTATTTATGAATATGTCTTCTGCTTTGACGTTCCCATCTTCGGCTAACTAGTGCTTGCAGAAGTTATAGGATGAAAGCTGATATTGTTCTGCGGATACTGAAGGAATCAGAAGCGAAGTGGCTGTTTGGGCATTTGAAGTTCTTTTCTGCAGGTGTTCCATTATTTTACAGTAGCTGGATTGTGCTTGAAGGACATTCTCTTGTGGAATGAAGCATAAAAAGGACTCATCCTGCTGTTTTAACCTCCTTTTCTCAGCATGCTCTGTGGCAAATTAAAAAAAAATGGTTACATCAGCTACACACGTTACTGCTTTTACAAACATATCTTCAAACTCAGAACTGGTCTCTGGCCATCAATAATGATTTATATAAGCAGAAAACAACAGATTTCTCACAATGCCTGTGGAAGCCAAACAGACTTAATGAAGCAAAAAATAGCTTTAGTCATTTGCTAACAGGCCATATGCTATACTTAACCTGCCTCACCCTGGAAATGGTCACCGTTATGAATCTGTGAGCAGTATTTGGCAAGTTTCAAAGCACATTTACTGTGCAATGAGCAACACTTCTTAAATGTTACATTCAGCTATTATGTCTCTCTCTTCCTTCTTAATTAACAAGGACATTTACATGAAAAAATAGATATAGATAATTTTTTCTCACATTTTCATCTATTCTTTTTTGTTTTTTCTTCTGTAAGAATAATTTACGGCACAAAATCATACTAATTCAAATGGCAACCAAGAGTAACATCATAGGCAGATGAGCTCAGGAAAGAAAAAATAATAAATACATCACTACAAATTCACTTAACACTGCACTTTTTGCTCTGAGATGTTTGTCCCTTTTGCTTCCTGACTAAAAAAACTGAACAGAGATGATCTTCATGATAATTAAATATAACCTGTACTACACAGATATCCATTTCTACAACCATGCCAAAAGTACTTGGCACAATGATGGGCTTTATTAAAGCAAAATTTACATATGGTAGTAGCAGTGATTGTGCCAGAAAACAACAAAAAGCTGAGCAAGGCTCCATTACCTTACTGATGTAATAACAATACCCTTTTGTAAACCAGGAAGGTCCACTGGTCACACAGTCCCTTTACAGGGGCAATCCAGGAGCAATGTCTGGTTAAGTGACTTGCTCAAGGTCACACGGTAAACAGATGAGGGCTGAGGGAATCAAAGTCTGCAGCACAGGAACTACAGCTTGCAACCTTAACCACTTAACCACCAGGCAAAAAGTTCACAGGTAGTTATTTTTCATTAGAAATCTGCATAAATCCAAGGATGTCTTGGAATTATTACAAATTGAGAATTTTTCTTTACAACAATACAGAATGAGCAGACTATCAAACATGAGTAAATATTATTACACTTCAATAATGCCTGTACTGATGCAAATAATGTTAGACTACAGCTACAATGATCTCAAATGTACAACGTATCTAACTGCACTGTTACTGACTGGCAGCTGCTTAAACCAAACAAATAATGCATATTCTAAATGCAAACAAAGTTTTCATTGCATTGCACTGCATTCAAGGATGGCAAAGCTGTACTGCATCCCACCAATTTTCTAATCAAAAAGCGTCTATGGTGTCCTGTGAAAAATGTTCCCAGCTTGGAATTTACAGTACTGTAACTTAAGATCCCTGCTGCTTGAGTTGGTGGTAGCTCGGGTGGATGTAAGATATCCCAGGGCCATACTGAAGAGAGTAAAGAGGAAGTTCCTTGGTGGCCTGATCAAACCTCCCCTAGAAGTATAAATATCACTTCTTGTCTACCCTGAAAACAGTCCACTAACCTAGTGGAACTAACCTGGTCAACAAAAGATAAACATATACAATAAATTAAAAAAAAAGGTGAAACCATGGAGGCGTGCACTTTAACATAACATGAAGTATTTATTTTGTTCAGATATTTATTTATTTATTTATTTATTTATTTATTCCAGTTTGATGACAGGGGAGGTCCACTGGACTCGGGGAGCCCGTTTTCAGTGGAGGCCCGGGGAGAAAAGCTCCACAATACAACGTTTTCTTACATGACTAATTACAAAGAAAGTTTACATTACAAACAACAGGTAGCATTCAAAAAAAGAAACCAAACAATTACAGTTTTGTTCAGGAGAAAAAGACAGGCATATAGCATCATGGCTAGCTTTTATTGTTTAGTTACATATACAATCTACATTTGAGACCGAGGTTAGGAAGGTAAAAAGGTTAGCCACGAGTAAAGGGGGAGGAGAGCTTGAGAGTTGTGGGGTGAAGAGTACAGTTGCATTTCCTGTTTAGATAGAGGTAGGAATGAAGTTGAGTTTTAAAGTTATTAAGTTTGTCACAGGTCCTCAGTATGGAGGGTAGAGCATTCCATTTTTTAGCTAGGAAAAAGGATAGCAGAAGCTGACCAGCTGGGCGCTTGGGTTTTTGGACGGTGATCAGGTTTTGGTGGGTAGATCTAAGGGATCTGAGGGGGAGGTGTATATGGTTGTAGAATACTGGATAGTACAGGGCAGTTAGTAAGTTAGAACAATAATTTGTGGGCTGTGGTGATTTGGAGAAAGTCAAGTTGATTGGGGAGTTCAAGCCAATTTAACGAGTGAAGGGAGGTGCAGTGATGAGAGGAGGATTTGCCATTGGTGGCGAATCTGGAGATTTTGTTGTAACATACTTCCAGTTTGGAGGCAAGTGTGGAAGATAAATTAGTGAGCAGAGGAGCGCCATACAGTAGAGAGGGAAGGAGATAGGTTGTGGCGAAAGTTAGTCTGGTGGAAGGAGAGAGAAAGGGAATGTTTCTGTAAAGTAGGCCAAGTTTTATGTGGGCTTTCTTCATGTTTAAGTGGATGTGAGTGTTAAATTTTAGGTGTTCATCAATAGTGACACCAAGAAGTTTGGCGGAGGGTACGACCTCGATAATGGAATTGTTAAAACTGGTAATTTGAAGTGAGTTTTTATCAATAGGGGAGGATTTTGAGGGAGAAAATAGAAGGATCTTACTTTTGTTGGCATTTAGTGAGAGGTGATTTTGGAGCATCCAGTTTTCAGTGGTTGAGAAGGCAGTTTGTGTTAAAAATTGTTAGGTTAGAGGCACAGCAGATCAAAGTGGAATCATCAGCGTACTGCACAATTTTGGTATTAGGTATGGCTTTGTGGAAGTCGTTAATGAAGATATTGAATAGCAATGGGCCAAGTATGGAACCATGGGGTACTCCAGTGGGGGTAGGAAGGAAAGTGGAGGTGGTCTGGCCCCCTTTCATGGCCTGGGACCTGTCAGGAAGATAGCTAGTGAACCAAGAAAGAGTTTTTTGGGACATGTGGAGCTTAGACAGATGATTTAGTAGGTGGGTATGGGAGATGGTATTGAAAGCTTTAGATAAGTCCAGCAGAACAGAGGATACCATATTACCAGAGTCACGAGCTAAACTGACAGAATGTAGGAAGGAGAGAAGGGCGGAGTTGGTACTGTGTCCTGGGCGGAAGCAGTGTTGGGTAGGAGAGAGTAGCTGGTGTTTGGTAAGGAATGGCAAGAGCTGCAGGTGGATGCATTTTTCAAGAAGTTTGGAGAGAGGGGAAAGGATGGCTATGGGGCAGAAATTGGAGACGTTACAATTTTTGCCACCCTTGTGGAGTGGAAGAATAAATGCAGTACACCATAGTTTGGGTACATAGGATTCAAGTAGTGATCTATTGATCAGGATGCTGATAGGCAGAGCAATACCGTCTGAGGCTATTTTTAAGAAGGAGGAAGGAATGCTGTCGGGGGCATTGGGGCAAGGTTTTAGTTTAGAGAGAAGTTTCTTTAGTAGGTTGGTGGAGACAGGTTTGAGTTTAAAAGCGGGGGGGGAGGGGAAGATTGAGCAGGGAGGGGTGGAGGGTTATTGTTGGTAAAGGTCTTGGTTAGCTCAGCAATAGAAGAGGCGAAGAAGGTATTAGTGAGGCAATTCCAAGGTCGAGATAGAGCAGCAGGGCGAGAGAGGCCAGCTGAAAAAGTATCAGCCACTGCTGTTCAAAGTAGAGGTAAGTAGGTTATTTAGTGAAAGACTGAGGAAAAATAGTGTTACAGTTTTGTGAGAACAAAAGAGAAAAAAAATATAGGGGAACTTTGTTCCTTAGTTTGTTTAATGTAGGGAGGGGTTGGTTATTATCAGGTTTTAGAGAGTGTGGAGTGGGATTTGGGAAAACTTTGTTAGTTTACAAGCAAGTAGAGATAATGTTGCACATAAAGGGATTTAATATTACACAAGCTTTAGACTGAAGGGTGCTGTCACCTAGAGGAGAAAGGAAGGATAGCAGGCAGAGAAAAAAATCTAAATGGGCAAGTCTCTTATAGATTATACTAGAAGTGTTCTGAGACTAGAAATCAAAAAATACAGGTGAGAGAAGGGGTTTAGTGGTCTGCGGTAGGCTGCTGATTCACACACACGGAAGGGCAAGCTAAAACATAAGTAGTCTTAGGTAATTGAGTCTAGTGTAAGGCTACATACATTCACTGGAAATTAGTTATGGGATTCCTCAAAGTTCTTTTCTTATGTGGCCCAGGCTAGCAGGCAGGAATGTCCAGGAAAATGATAGAGGTTTTGCAGGAGGAAGTCCTTATATTCAAGAGGCTGGGAGGGATCTTCAGGAGTGGAGTGCTGTAAAAAAAAGAGGAAAAACATACAATATTAGGTGTTTAAAGGTAAGAGAAACAGCCAGGTAGAGAGGAAGGAGACAGAGGGGGTAAGTGAGCAATAGTCAGTAGAGGAGTTTATGTAAGTATAAAGTAGGAAGTAGAAAGATGTTAGGGTAGATCTAGAAGAAGGGTATATATATTGAGGGAGAGTTGGAGTAAGAGGAAGAATGGAGAAAACAGCAAGGTATAGTAATAGGAGGATGCAGGAGTAGGCAAGGAGTGATGCAGGTTTCCAAGTCATTAAGTCACTACTATCAAATCACACAAGCCCAAGTCAAAAGCAGTAACCCAGCTCAAATGCTGAGAAGGGGGATTAGAGACTGCAATTGTACAACATCAAAGTCAGGCAGACAAAGCATGTAAAAATACATAGTCTACAACTATAAATTGCATAAAAATGTCTAGGCACTATTTAAAAGATATATCATGAACTATATATATGAACATCAGCAATTCAGGCAAACAATACATATAAAAAATATGTAGCATATAACTATAAACTGTTTAAAAATGGCTAGGCACTATATAAAAAAATATATCAACTTAATCAAGTAGAGCCAAAGAGCACAGCTTTCAAATATCAGGAAATATGGATGTAATCAAGATGAGCCTAAATACAGCTTTCAGGTATTGCAATTAAGATCAACACAATATCTGGTAAGTTTCACCGCTAAAGATAAGGCTCATATGGTGTTGAAGCCATATAGAGATTAACACAAATGTACCAGGCAGGTATACGACGCCCTTCGGTTGACGTTCTTACACTAGCCACCGTTTAAAGTTCATTAGAGAATCTAGGGCAAAAACAAAGTAACCTGTTGTGGCTCAATATATCAGAGAAAGAAAGCAGGCTCTTGTTTTATGTCAATTAACACCCACTGATTTGCTTTCTGAGCAAGTCGAGTGTTGAAACTGCGTTAAGTGCAGAGATGTAAATAATTGCTCAACCACTCACCAAAAAGACTGACCCCACGGTAAAAGCAAAGCAGGCTCTGGTTTTGTTTCTATCAACACCTGTTTGTTGGCGTTCTTTAGTAAGTCGAGTGTGGAAACTGCGTAAGTGCAGGGATGTAAACCTCACTCAGCACTCATCGAAAAGACTGACCCCATGGAATAGATGAAAGCAGGGATTTGTTTAGTTTCTATTAGTGCCTATTGGATTGCGTTCTTAGTAAAAAGTAAAAGGCAGGCTTAGGTTTAGTTTCTATCAATGCCCGTGAGATGGTGTTCTTAGAACTTGAAAAGAAAAAAAAATATTACTCTGTGTAGACCTGTGCATTACACTACAAAGTATTTTAGAAGACCTACTTCATTAAAGAAAACAAATGTAAAATGAATAAACGCAAATACACATATCCGATATAAACATAATTTAATATGAGCGTAAACCAGATCCAAGTAGCTATGCTTGCTCAACGATGTTGATGATGATGGTGATCATCATTAAGCCCCTTTTCCCCCATTTTTACATGAAGTCAGCATGTCACAGTAACATTTGACAATGTAACCAAAACAACAAGAGACAATATTTACACTGCCAAGTGTCAATCCCGGACAGAGATATTACTACAGTAACTGAAAATGCTTCAGTCATGCACTGATAGCAGCAATCTGCTGGATTTATGCAAACATGTCTCTTCATGTGTGACCTGTGGCCTTATGTAGGACATGCCAACTATGCAGTATGATATTAGTCTACAACCACACTTGAGCAAATCATTTTGATATGACTCAGTTGTACCATTTTACAGTAGAAATAGTAACTGAAGATAAAGCACTCCATTAGACAGGAAAGATGAATAATCATAGCAGCTGTGAAACTGAAAGGTTCTACCAGCTGTGATGCCTTGTGATTACTTTCTGTAGTGACTAGTGTGACAAAGGGGGATACTGCCACCACAGCTATCTGGAATGCTGTAAATAATTATATGGCATTTGAGAATATCAACATGATTTATATAAGATGCTTGTGCTACAACTGTATTAGAACTGTATGCCACGTGTATATCAAACTGGCTTGTACAGACGTGTGTTAACAAAAAGAAGTTATGTACTCACCATAACGTTCCATGTATATAGTCCATCTCGCCAAACATTATTACATGTGGGTTTGGAGCTGATCCTCAGCTCCGACTTGGCTGCTTAGAAAGCCTGAAAACTTCTGATTGGCTCGTGGCTAATAGGTATCCCATGATGCATGCGCACGTTCCCCAGATCTTGTTTGCTACTAGTCTACCAGAATCAGACATGAAATAGAAAAGGAACAAAGGTCAAGAAGAATAAACTGTAATAAATGGAGCCCTTGTGGCAAAAAAAAACCCACTGTAGAAAGGGAAAAAAACTGTCTCCAGATCCGGGAGCTGGTGGGTGGGTTTGTAATAATGTTCGACGAGATAGACTACATACATGGAAAATTATGGTGAGTACATAACTTCTTTATGTTATGTAGTCCTATCTCGCCTCAATTATTACATGTGGAACAGCGTCCTTAGTATCTTGAATGGGTGGCTCACTGGAAGATACTCCTGAGTACCGTGGAACCAAACAAAGCTCTATCCCTGGAAGTTAAATCCAATTTATAATGGGAAATGAGGGTATGAGGGGTATCCCATGTTGCTGCTGCACCAATACTATCAAATAGGTGTCCTGGCTTGGTAAGCAGCAGAAGTGGAGAAGGACCTAGTAGAATGCACTTTGACTTTAAAGGGTAACTCCTTTCCCTGAGAACTGTAAATAAAGGAAATACAACTAGAGATCCAGTTCGATAGTGTGACCTTGGAAACTGGCAAGCCCATTCCCGCCTCAGCAAAAGAAACTAACAGCTGTTCTGATTTTCTAATTCTTTGGTCCTGTGGATATAGAAAAGTAGTTGCCTGTGTACATCCAATTGGTGGAATGTATACTCTGCTTTATTGGAGTGATTAGGGAAGAACACTGGCAATTCAATTGTTTGGTTTAAGTGAAATTGAGAACAGACCTTAGGAATAAAAGAAGGATTGGTCCGGAGAGAGACCCTATCTCTGTGAAAAATTAAGTATGGAGGTTTAACAGACAGAGCCTGTAATTCAGAAACTCGCCTGGCTGAGGTTATTGCTACCAGAAAAAGTGTCCTCCAAGACAGAAACTTCAACTGACAACTATGGGCTGGTTCAAAGGGTGGCAGAGTAAGTCTGGACAGAACTAGATTCAGGTCCCAAAGAGGAATGGGGTCTTGCACAGGAGGTCTTAACATCATTGAACCCTTAAGAAAGGATATGCACAATTTGTGAGACATAAGACTAGAATCATTAATCCCCACATGAAAATTAGATATTGCTGCTAGTTGAACTCGGAGTGTAGCAGCCGCTAAACCTTGGTGAAAGAGTTCAGAAAAACTCTAGAACAATAGTAATGGGAGCTGTAAATGGATCAACTTCTCTATTGTGTGCCCATATGGAAAATCTCTTCCATTTACTATGACACAATTTTCTGGTCGAAGGCTTGTGAGAAGAAGTAATAATATGAGTTACAGCTGGAGACAAATCATGAAGCCTGACTAGTGATGGAACTGGAGCAGCCATGCTGTCAGTTTGAGAGTGTGGAGACTGGGGTAAAGAGAACCTGACATGTGTGTCAGGAGGTCTAGCACTGGGTCCATGGGCAGTCCAACAGGTGAGGCTCGAGGAAAGGGAACAAAATCTGATGAGGCCAGTAAGGGGTGATGAGGATCATCTTGCTTCCCAATAGCATTGCTTTCTGTATGACCTTGGGGATGAGTGAAAAAGGAGAAAAAGCATAAAGGAGTCCCGGGGGCCAATCGAGGACTAGTGCATCTCTTGGAGACTCCCCCGGAGGGGGGATGAGAGAAAAAAAGGTGCTACATTTGGTGTTGATGGGACTGGCAAAGAGGTTGCAGCAGGGTTGTCCCCACTTGTGAAAGATCATACTGGCTATTTTCTGGTTCAAGGACCATTCGTGAGGTAACAAAAATCGCCCTGCTTAGCTTGTCCGCTATTACTTTGAAAGTCCCCGGGATGTGCGTTGCAATGAGAAAGCGTTGGGAAGAAATCGCCCAATCCCAAACTCGCATGGCCTCTTGACATAAGGGGTATGATCTGGTTCCCTCTTGTTTGTTTAAATACTAGACAACCGACATGTTGTCAGTCTGGATAGCTATCGTCCCTAGAGGGAGAAAGTCGTGAAGTGCTTGCAACTCTAGAAGCACCGCCCTCATCTCTAGGACAGTGATATGCAGATGGGCCTCCTGCTCTTGCCATGTGCCTTGGACAGTCCTGCCAAGATAATGCCCCCCCACTCTGAGAGGCATCCTTGGTCACAGTGGCAATGGGTTTGTGTGGTACAAAGGAAGTCCCTGTGGTAAGATGACCTGGTCAAATCCACCAGCGTGGAGTTAACAATAGATGTGAGGGTAGCCAACTGAGCCAACACTGTAGATGGGACTGCTTCAGTCGAGGTACCCTGAAGAGCATCTCCTAACTGCTTTAGGAGATCTCTCTGAAGTCTCATAAAATGTGATAGTTCAGCAATCGGAGTGTAAAAGCCACTGAAGAGAAGATACGCTTCCCGTACCTATCCATCATTCGGGATTCCTTATTAGTTGGATGGATAGAAGTCGTCTCTGCTAGCTCCTTCTTAGTGGCCGCCGCCACCACCATGGCATCAACAGGTAAACCCTTAGATAAAAACTCTTTGTCCTTAGGGGTGGAGAGAAATTTATTCGCCTCCTGGGGACCGGTTCCACGGCATCGGGAGTCTGCCATACCTTCTGACTCACGAGATCCGAGTAATTTATCAAATGGAGGAGACACTCATGAAGCTGAGGGTTGAGACCCAAAAGCCCTCAGGTACACTGACTCCTCATCGGAAGGGGTAACGGTGGGCCAGCCGCCCCTCTGCCTGAGGATCTCCGAAATGTCTGCAAAGGAGACATCTTCAGAGGACGACTTAGGGGACCCCTCCGACTCATCAAGGTCAGTGTCAGATGTGACAGACTCATTAAGGGAGTCTACATGCTTCCTCTTACATGATCTCTTCCAAGGGGGCTCCTCAGTGGGGTCTTCTGGGGAGACCTCGGAAGATCGGTGACCACCCAAACAGGGGTCCTGAGGCTGTGAGTCTCTACCATCCCGGGAGAGAGAGGATGCTGAGATCGTAGTCTGCACTTGAGGGAGTATAGCACCGGTACTCCTACGTGGTATGGATGAACTATCCAGCATGCTCATCTTCATGAAAACTGATTCCTCCGGCTCCGAACGACGCCCCTGCTCCAAGGAGAGTGTAGGCACCAATGGTTCCAAAGGAATCGGCTCCGAGAACGATGTAGGGTCTGAGCTCACTCGGGCCGACGCACCAAGAGGAAGACTCGGCATCTTAGAGGTTCGGTTCCAAGTGTCCCCCTTGGGCCTGACCGAAGAGCTTCGGACCCTAGACACTTCAGACGGTGCTGACAGTGTCTGAGCAGGGCTCAGTTCTGAGACAACCACCCGGGGTGCTGCAGCCGTGGACACCACTGTAGTCAGTACCGACAGCATTGGCTACAAAGGCCCAATCTGGGTTGGAGGAGGAAAAAGAGCAGGGTCGGTAACAGGAGTCGGCTCCAAGACAGAAGTGGTTGGAGCGGATAAAAATTTGGCAAGGCCGATGACTTAAGGAGTCTGAGCACCACTCTCTCGATGTCTTCAGAAAAGCTCCTGGAGGACAGTGTTGGAGACCTCACTCTCTGTAATATAGGTGATTTTAAAGTAGGGGAGACCAGTGGAATGTCTGTAGACTGGCTCCGAAGAGGACTGCTGGTGATCGGCACCGAAGCACTGGGTGCTGACACTGCAATGTCCGTGTCCAGAATCTCGATCGGCTCCGAGGACAGTCGAGCTGAATAGACAGAGACGATCTCCGATTTAGGTAACTTCTGCGGAGGTTCAGAGACAGAAGTTGAGGCTGGAGAAGGCCTTTTGGAGATCTTACCCTTATCTTTACTGGAAGAATGTGAACTAGCAGAGGAGGACGAGCTGGCTAGGTCTTCCTTGAAAGAAGGTTTTAACAATCCTTTTAGAATCAACTTATTCTTCCGTTCCTGGAGCACTCTAGGACTAAAGGAATGGCAAAAGAGACAAGTCTCTTGAAGACATATGGCCCCTAAACAGTACACACAGACACCATGTCCATCAGTAATGGACATTTTTTGAGAGCATTTAGTACACTTTTTAAATCCTGACTGTTTATGCTCTTTATGTTCTTTAGACATAATGGCAGTCTCAAGAGGCGAATGAAGAGAACTAAAACAACACACTCACTCAACAAGAGAGGAACTAGATCCTCTAACTTAAACAGATCTAGCCCTTTTTCTCACAACAAACAACCAAGGGAAGTTTTACTAGGTTCTCCAACTTAAATGAACCTAGTGTAAAGGAAAGAGGAACAGGCTAATACTTCTAAGTAAAATGGCTTAGACAAACGCACACACTCATGGGAACACACACAAAAAAGGCCAACAGGCCCAAAATTTTATAGGAGAAAAGTCAAATCCAGGAAAAAGTCAAGTCCAGTTAAATTGACACAATCGGTTATCACAATAAGGCTAACAGCAATAAGAAAAGCACTTCACAAGAAGTTAAAAACTTCTAACAAGCAGAATAATAAAGAACTAAATCACTTAGCCACGGCCAACCAAAAGAAGCTTCCGACTGAAGATGCGGCAAACGAGATCTGGGGAATGTGCAACATGCATCATGGGATACCTATTAGCCACAAGCCAATCAGAAGTTTTCAGGCTTTCTAAGCAGCAGAGTCGGAGCCGAAGATCGGCTCCGAACCCACATGTAATAATGGAGGCGAGATAGGACTACATAACATGGTATTTCATAAAGTACTTGCACTTGAAATGTAAACACAGTGTACCCCACTGGAATAGAACAGGAATGTACATGCTCTATTGTAACTGTTTAAGTGTATATATTTTACCAGTGGAAATTGGAATACAGGAGGTTAACTTCAGAAAAATAGCTGAAATTAAATTACTTTATGGCTACGCAATAAAAAAATGGTAGCTCTCAGTTTTCAATGAGATAGAGATGCAAAGTCTGTGCTGAGAAGCTTTTTGTTTTGTCTATAGGGTGAAATAAACACTAGTCTTGAAATGTGGAAGAATGTAATTGTTTTATGACTTCCAGCACCTGCCAAAGATCCTCAGATCTATGTATTTCCACATGTAGATGCTAAATACTGCAAGATTCCAGCAGTGTGGGTTTCACCTGGAAGACAGCAAGATTACAAGAAATTATGTCATTCTGCAAGCTATCCAAGAAGTAATATTTGAGATATTAATTTGAGAACTTTGAGACAGAGCATTCTGTATTCGGTCTTGGACCTGACAAGAGCCATTAACTACATCTGCCTTGCTCTGTATTAGTAAATTTCTAGGGTACAGTGACTCTCTTAGATGCAGTCAGGAATATAGTAAACTTAGTTTAGATATTTTTCTTTATTTACTTGAGAATGCCCTGCAATGTTGTTTTGAATATTTCCAGTGAATTTGAACTGTGATGTCACTGTGACTATATACTGAGTATATTTTCTTGTTTTTTTATTTATTATTAAATATACTTAAATATTTCATTGTGGCTGATCTGTGTAGAGATATTTAAATTCTGAGAGTACTTGCATATTTATTTGGTGACACTGTGTGGGCCACTCCTTATAGCCTTGCTTTTGGTCAAACTACCATTTGTATTAATATTAATATTACACAATAAGACTGTAACACTTTATTAAGGGCCTTAAAGTTGCTAATAAGGAGCTGACTGGAGGCAGTGATAACTATCTTACAGCCTTTCCCAGGTGTGTGTGTGTGTGTGTGTGTGTGTGTGTGTGTGTGTGTGTGTGTGTGTGTGTGTGTGTGTGTGTGTGTGTGTGTGTGTGTGCGGGAGTGCGTGTGTAAATCAAACCTCAAAGAGTGTATCAGCTACTTGGGCAGGGGCAGAAAGCACTGGTTGGACAGAGGGTGCTGGAGGTCCTGGCTTGGCCACTCACCTGAGATCTCAACTCTATAGCTGTGCCAGCGGGGAGGTTTACTGGGGATTTGGAGAAAGAGGGAGAAACCAGCCCCAGACTGACTGTGGTCTCTGTCTGCTCTTAAGGGAAATTGCACTTGATACAGACAGTTCATCTGGAAATACTGTGTGTGTATTCGTTATCTTCCCAGTGTATGTCACCCACTGTTACCAGTACTGAGGACTGAGCCTCACTGATTACTGGTCCAGTTGTGGGGGTTGTCACATTATTGGTGGCAGTGGTGGGATAACCACATCACATATTAGGATTCAGTGGTGTTGATAATGAACTCCTGTAGCCTGTAAACAGTGGTCACTATTGAAGGTGTTTGTACTCTCAAGTAGCCACGTGGGAGACATTCAGAATTTCATATCACAATAGTTTTATTTTTCTTTGTTATCTTGGCCAAGAACAGCAGGCAATGATGTCAGCAAAGGATTATGGCAAGCTGACAAGGAGCCAGTTGGCTGATATGTGCCAAGTCAAAGGATTAGTGCACGCCAACCTAAGTAATGTGGAAATGACTGCAGCCCTAACTACAGCTGCATCACAGACCAGCAACCAGAAGGACAACCACACTGGCCTTGGGGGATGTACAACTCTCAGAAAATGGACAGTTCAACTTTGCCTCAGAGTATTTAAAAATCTGTCTGGAGTTAGAGAGACTTGAACTGGAAGCCAAATGGTTGGAACTAGAATCAGCAAATAAACAGTGGCGTTTGGAGGCTGAAGAAAAGGAGAAACAAAGGCATTAGAATCAGCAGACAGATAGACATCTGAAAGCCAAAGAAAATGAGAGGCAAAGGCAACATGAAAAGGAAATGCTGTGTCTTCACCAGGGTCATGAAGGTAATGGGGAAGGGAGTAACCGCACCCTAGAAGCAATAAAGGTCAGTAAATTTCTTCCACAATTTACAGAGGGTAATAATTTGGATAGTTTAATTCATATGTTTGAAAGGGTATGTAAACAGTATAATGATGAACAAGGGCTCTGGGTATAGTTCTAGACTCCCCTTACTCCATGGCAAAGCTGTAACTGCTGTTTCTAAATTGTCTGATACTGACTGCTTAAATTATAATACAGTCAAGAAATGTTTATTAGCGTTTTAAGTTAACACCTGAAGCTTATAGAAAAACGTTTTGTGTAGATGCAAGGCAGATGAAGGGGTGTGTGAATATATTGCTGCATTAAGCACTTCTTTTCATAGGTGGGTGAGTGGGTGTCAGGTCACCACTTTTGAAGGGCTGGCAGATCTTTTGGTGAGGGAACAAGCCCTTAGCAATTTTCCTCAGAACATGAGAATCTGATTGGCAGACAGAGATTATAACACTGCAGATGAGTTGGAGAAAAGGGAGACCTATACCTAACAAGCAGGGTATCACGGCACAGGAAAAGGATATCCAGTGCTGCACATGGATCTAATTGTGGGCAGCCTAAACCGCCCCAACAGAGTCCACCAATAACAGGGGAAGCCACTAGTTCAGATAAAAGGCCAGGATCAAGGGTTAAATGTTTTAAATGTAACCAGTGGAGCCATGTAGCATATAGATGTCCATGGAGGCAAGGTGGGGAACAAAAGGTGGGAGAGTCAGTAAGTGGAAATGACAGAATGCCAGCAGTAAGTTGTCTGCAGACAACAAGAGTACCAAACTACCACAAGAGGTTACATCCTATCTTAGTACATGGGAAACAGGCCACTGCTAAGACAGAGACAGTCTCTGACCCAACCATTGTAAAGCCTGCAATGGTTAAACAGGAGCACTACTTGCTTAGGCAGACTACTCCAGTCAGAGCTTTAGGAGGGACCCAATTCCAAATACCTTTGGCTAGGGTTCACCTTGACTGGGAGGGTGGAATAGGAAGCAAGTGGGTGTGTTTGAGGACATCCCTGCAGATGTCCTGATAGGGAATTATTTTGATAATGCAGTACCTTGTGTGCATGCAGTTGCACACAGTCAGTCTTGGTGACAAGCAAGTGGATCTGGTAGCCTGGGAGGACCCACAAAGACCGTACACTTGAAGCCAGGACTGGTGAGGTGGCTACTTCAGGGACAGAGCTACCCTGTAGCAGTGAGACTGAAGGTGAGCCACAGCTGCTTGTGGGTACTGATGTTCTTGGACAAAGTGACTGCAAGGGCAGAGATGAATAGTAGTACTCAGGCTGACAGTGTGGCACCGCTATCAGAGGATAGCAGTCTTCCTGTCGAAGAGGAGCTGGGAAGAGTTACAAAGAGAGAGTTGAGACAGGCTCAGCTCTAAGACCCTACATAACAAGGCTTGATAGAGGTAGCCAGGGAGGCACCTGATTGTCAAGGAAAACAGGAATCTGTATACTGGGACAAAGGGATACTGTACAGAGAGTGGATGCCTGATGGAGGGCTAAAGGATGAGGAAATACAACAGTTGGTAGTGCCCACAGCCTACCATCTGGTATTTCTAGCCATAGCCCATGACATTCCCTTTGCAGGTCATATGGGCATAAAGCGTGCAAACAGGCGTATTATGCAAAAAGTACAGTTGTGTACACTTGCCATAAATTTAGATGCTCGGGTGTATTCGCTGCTGCAGTCATCACACTTGGGTTATCCTGCCAGGGGTAGCCCTCAGTCAGCCTGAATACCAGAGGCATTGTATTTCTGCATTGGTTGCTGTTGCTGCAGGACTGACGTCAGGACGCCAGACGTATAAAATCAGGCAGCCGACGCCACTACATCACACTTTCTTGCTCCAAATGTCAGGAGTCCCCAAATAGGGAGCTAGGTTATGGTGGAAGAACACCATCAATAGAAAGTAAACACCAAAATTTCCCTGAATGGAGTGACGAAGAGGGAGGGGGAGAGAGAGAGAGAGAGAGAGAGAAAGAGATAAAGAAGGGGGATGGAGGGTGGGAAACCAAGACTGCAACAGTGAATACACTAGAACATCTACATTTACGGTAAGTGTACACAACTGTACTATGTTCTTCGTGTTTCACTGTTGCAGTCATCACACTTGGGTTGATTCCCAAAGCTGGAGAAAAGGGTGGTGGCAGTCAAGAAGACTGGGGCCTGGCAAGGATGCCCTGCAAGACTGCGGTTGCAAAGCATGCCCTGGATTTGGAGAAGATAGACAGGTGGTAATGCCTAGTGAAGGTATGAACAGAAGTCCATGTTGCAGGCTCCAGGATGTCCTTGGAAGGGACCCTTCTGAGAAAAGCTGCAGTGGTGGAGGTTGCCCTGGTGGAATGCGTTCTGACCCCCCTAGGGGGTGGTTTCCCATGGTGTTTTAAGCAGAATTGGATGCAGTGTGCTATCCATTTGGAGATTGTTTGGATATGGCCTTGCCCTCTGCCCCTGCTGCAAAGCTGACTAGCAATTGGTCAGTTTCCCACAAAGGTTTAGTCCTATCCTGGAAGAATCAGAGCTGTCTGTGCACATCTACAGAATGCAGAATCCTTTCCCCTTGTTTTGTGGGTTAGGAAAAAAGGTAGGCAACTGAACTGATTGGTTGAGAGCCACACTGGACACCACTTTAGGCATGAAAGTTGGGTTAGTCCTGAGGGAGACCCTGTCAGCATGGAAAATGATGAAGGGCTCTACAGCCATGAGAGCTTGTAGCTCTGAAACTCTTCTAGCTGAAGTGATGGCCACAAGCAAGTCTGTTATCCAACAGAGGAATTTTAACTCTGCTGAAGCTGCAGGTTCAAAGGGGGGGAGGGGTAGTGTGGGCTTTTCTAACACAAGGTTAAGGTCCCATGGTGGTGTAGGAGCTCTTCTGGGTGGCCTTAAATGGTTAGCCCCTCTTAGGAACTGTTTGATGAGAGGGTAAGAGAAGAGAGGTGACTCTGTGCTGTAATGAGCAGAGATGGCAGAGGCATGGATTTTAATAGAAGAGAAGGGAAGGCCCCTGTGTAGTAGGTCTGCTAGGTAATCCAGGATGAGTGGTAGGGAGGGCTGTTCTGTTTCAGCTCCTTTAGCCTGGATCCAGGTGCAATACTTTTTCCACTTTTCAGCATAGGATTTCCTATTGCTGGGGTATCTGGCCTCACGTATAATATCCAGGACTTGTTTGCTTAGGCTGGCAGCTGGATGAGAGGTCAGGGAATAAGCCAGGGTGCCAGGTTCAGGGTCTGCAATTGTGGATGCATGAATTCTCCATTCTTCTGGGACAGGAGTGTTGGGATCTGAGGGTCTATATTAGAACATCGAAGATTCACTTCTTTGAATGTTCTAATATCGACACCTAGTAACCGAAAACTGGTAAGACCGAAAATTTAGAACATCAAATTTTTTCCTAGGGAAAAAGTTCACTGTTCCAAAACACTTACACACAACACAAACACAGCAAACATACAGCAATCCACACACATACACCTAAAATCTTACATCTAAACCTACACTAAACTGTACATACACCACTATCTACCCACTTACCTTAACCCAAACCCTAAGCTCTGTCACTATCGCACAAACACCTCACCCACGCCCTAACCCTAACTCACCTATCCCACCCTAACCCTCGCGTCCAAACATTCGCACACTTACCTGACCCGCACCCTAACCCTAACTCACCTATCCCACCCTAACCCTCACGTTCACACAATCGCACACTTACCTGAACCCGACCGTAACTTTCCATCACAGGGCTGAAAATAGCGAAGCGACAATAACGGACAACCAAATTCTTTCCCTAGGAAAGAATTTGGTTATCTAAAAATTCGCTATTTTCAACTTTCGGTTACTAGGTGTCGATATTAGAACATTCGAAGATCTGACACTTCGATGTTCTAATATAGACCCAGATCTGAGGCAGGTGTCATGGTGGCAGGGTTGACAGGCTGCGCAGCAGTGGGTACCAATGCTGATGTGGCCAGTCTGGGGCAATCAGGATTGCCCTTGTTTTTCCTCCCTTGTTTTGAGCAGTACCCTTGAAATTAGTAGTAGAGGGGGAAATGCATAGGTCGAGAGGTTTACCCATTGGAAGGATAGAGCATCCACTTTCCAGGCCTTGCTGTGAGGTTCCCTGGTGCAGAATTTGCTGAGCTGGTAACTGTTGTGGGAGCCAAAGAGGTCCACCTTCAGAGTGCCCCATTTCTGGGTTACAAGGTTGAAGGTTCTGTGGTCTAGCTGCCACTCATGTGGGTCTAGTAGGTTTCTGCTTAAGTTGTCTGTCAGTGAGTTTTGGGAGCCTGGCAGAAATTGTGCTAGCAGGTGAATCTGCATGGCTGAAGCAGTGCGCCAAAGGGTCACGGCGTGCCTGCAGTGAGGATAAGAGTGAGTTGCTCCCTGCTTGTTGATATACCACATCACTGTGGTGTTGTCTGTTTTGATCACTGGAGGACCCGGGGAGAGTAGGGGTCTGAAAGCCGTCAGAGCATGCTGGACAGCTAGCAACTCTTTTTGGCTGATGTGCAGATGTATTTGATTTGGGCTCCATTGGCCCTGAATGCACTGGCCATCCAGGTGTGCACCCCAGGCAATCTGATGAGTCTGCGGTTAGGGTCTGGGTGGAGTGGGGTTGTGAGAAGGAAAGACCTTTGTTGTGGTTGCATGCTGGTGCCCACCAAAGAAAATCTTTCCTTAGACAGGGTATTATAGGTATGATAGTTTCCAGGTCCTGAGAGTGTTGATACCAAAGGCTTTTTAGGTACCATTGTAGTTTCCTCATATGCAGTCTGGCATATGGAATGAGTAGGATGCAGGAAGCCATGAACCCTAGAGCTTTCAGGATTTTCCTTGCAGATAACTGGGTTCTGGTGGCTAGTTGAGAGAAGTAGCCTGCCACGTAGGCTTGTTTTTCTGGAGTAAGGAATGCCATCTGGGAGGCTCTGTCCAGACTTGTTCCCAGGAATATAATTTTTTGAGTGGGACTAGTTTGGATTTCTTTTAGTTTATAGCATACCCCAGGGAGGTCAGTAGGTCATTTACAAAGGTCAGGTGCTGTAACAGCTTTTCCTGACTGTCTGCCTGAATTAGGCAGTCATCTAAGTAGGGGTAAATCTGAATATTCCTTTGTCTGCAAAAAGCAATGACTAGAGCCAGGTATTTTGTGAAAACTCTAGGCGCAGTGGATAAGCCAAATGGAAGTGCAGAGAACTGAAAGTGCATAGATCCTGGCCTGAAATGTAGACATTTCCTGCAAGAATCCCTGATTTTGATGTGTTGATAGGCCTCTTTTAGGTCTAGGGTGGCTAACCAAGCATCCTGGGAAAGCATAGGAAGAAGCTACTGGAGGGTGAGCATTTTGAATTTTGGTATCACCAGGAAGGCATTTAGAATTGATAGAGTGAGGATTGGGTGCCAGGTGCCCTCTTTTCTGGGTACCAGGAAAAGTTTGGAATAGAAACCTTGGCCTATCTGGTCTACGAGAACAGGCTGCATTGCCCTCATGGAGAGCAGGGAATTTACCTGTTTTTTGGCCTCTGCCCACTGGTTTGGAGGAAGATCTGGGAACCCTTTTGGGGTTGACAGAGTGTGGAAATAAAATTTGTATCCCTGGGACACTATGTTGAGAATTCATCGGTCGTTGGTAATAGAGGCCCAGTTTTTTGCATGGGAGTTTTCCCCCTAGGGGCATAAGCAGGTGGACAGAGGTAAGGGGTGGAGTTGCAAAGTCATTGTGAATTCTTTCCATAAGGGGGTGGCTTAGCACTCCCTGTTTTTGAAGTGGAGGAACTCCATTGCTTAGATCTCTGCATTCCCTGGAACTGCTGTCTGGGGGGTCTGCTTCCCCTAGGTCTTATCTGAGTTGGACTGGTGGGGGCCCGAAAGGACCAGGGCTTGGAGGGCCAAAGAAATTGTCTTTGTTCAATGGTACATCCAATAGTTTAGATTTGACATGGTCTGGCAAGGTCTGTTCATAAGCCAAGCATGCCTTCTAAGTACAGAACCTGTGATTGCTGCCCTGCAAGATGCTTGTATGGTATCAAAGCCACATTGCAAAGTGTGTTTAGTAACTTGGCTTGCAGAATGCATAAGCTCTTGTAATTCTTTTTTTTCTGCACAAGCAGGAAAGGTAGATATTTTTTGCTTGAGGAGTTCCATGGTATGTTGCTGGCATTTCAGCATGTGGAACTGACAATTTAGTGCTCTAATGGCAAAAGTTGCAGAGGTGTATACGTTTACCACATCTGTATAAAGAATGTAGTACAAACTGGAGAGCACCACCACGTAACAAAATCTTCTTTATTTAAAATGACAGAATGAGCGCTTTCGCGTGCATCCACAAGGCACGCTTCTTCAGATTCAATGAACAATAGTAAAAACACATTCTTTATATCCACAAGCATTATTGAAATTAGGAATTAATTAACCTATAATGATGGTTATTCACTTTTTCAATTAGTTATGGCAGGGTGTAGCCTTTATACATCTGTATAAAGCTCGGGAATCCCTGTTCGAGGGAGTGGGATTCTTAGCTGTGGCTGCTTTTATTCCTTTAGGTCCTTGGGAGATGACCTCTAGGTCAGCAGTAGGATTCTTGAAAAGAAATTTGTGAGAGTCAGGGACTCTGTAATACCGGTCAGGTTTCCTGGGAGCAGGAGGAAGGGTGTCAGGAGTCAAACTGAATTCCAGAAAGACATCACCCACAACATCCAATACAGGAGGAATGGCTAAAGGTCTGTGCTGTGTTAAGTCCAAGAATTACCTGGGTCTCTTTTTGAACTGAGGATAGTCCTGACATTCCCATTGGAACTGCTCCCTTAAAGTATGTAGGGTGTCACCAAATGAAAAATCCTCTGGAGGAGAGGCAGAAGGAATGGACTCCTCTGCATTTGAATCCTCATAAGCAGATAGGGTTGCATGTCTTCATATTCAGAAACCTCAGAGTCACCAGACTCCTGGTCAAATAAAACTGCTGTGGACAAGTCTCTTTTTCTTTTGGAAGGGGTAGGCTGGCTTCCCCTAATAAGCATGATATGGTCTTCTGCCATTTTAAGCATTTGAGATTGAGGCATCAAAGCAGTTGCCTGAGCTTGGGTCGTCAGTTTTTTTAGGCGTAGTTTGTATCCTGGCGCTTAGAAACTCAGTAGTTTTAGAAAGAAATGAAGACGCAAAAGAAGTTGTTGGTTTGTGTTGAGTATCGGTAGTGCGAAGAACTTCCTCGGAAGCCAGTGCCTGCTCAGCGGCTCCAGACCCATCCAAGGTAGAGACATCTGCTGGACTCCAAACGGGTCTTGGCAGCAGCCTGCGAATCCATAGAAGGGTGCATCAGGGGCGGAAAAGCACCTCACTGAGGACCGGCGAACTGGCAACTAGTTTAACAGAAGCGTCGTTGGCAGTTCTGGACCTGTGTGGTCTGTCTCTGTCTTTATCCTAAAGTTTTTTGGAAGATCGGTAGTCGGATGGCTTATCAAAGCCATTTTGGAATACGGAGATAGAGAGCGAAAATATTTAGCTATGATATGGGCCCAATGATGTATAGTTCTGGCACTGAACAAAGCACAAAAGTGACAGCAAGGGACGTCGTGGTCTGGGCCTAAACAGGTGACCCAGTAAGAATGGAAGTCTCTTGCGGTATTTGCTTTCCACAGGCAAGACAATTGTTAACTTTTTCTGGCACTGGTTAGAGCAAGAAAAAAGGATCCAAAACGGGGTACTTCGCTTTAGAAGACTTCAACTTCAATTCAGAGATGAAACTCAGGTAGCGGCCGACCGGCACTAGTGCGAACTGCTTCTGCTTCAGGCTCCTTGGCAAGAAAGACTGATGTAATGGCGTCAGCTGCCTGACATCAGTCCTGGAGCGACAGCAACCAATGCAGAAATACTAAGCCTCTGGTATTTGGGCCGACTGAAGGCTACCCCTGGCAGGATAACCCAAGTGTGATGATGTGTAAGAATATGCTCAACAAGGTATTAAGGTTAAAAATACAAATATGCAAAATAAATAAGAAATAAAGTTTGCTTAAACGTAGAAATAGAGTTTAGCAATATGGGATTAGCATCCATACTAAATGACTGTGGCTTGAAAAATAAGGAATTTGCTTAATGGACATGTTTTCCTACAAAATTAGCAAGAATGTATGCATTTCACACTCTCAGCAAAAATGTGACCTCTTGCAGACTTAGCAAAAATGTAAAAAACAGGATGTAAAACCACTATGAAGAGACTATAGCAGATAACATTGTTAGACATATTTGTGTAGGAACACCCATTTGTTCCAAGGTAATATTGTATCTCTCACAAAAACAGGTATTAGTGCATTAGAAATACTGATAAACATATTAAACCTGACAGGATAAGATATTTTACAATTTGCTAATAGCTATCATGCTAGTTATTATTGTATTTAGTATTAAATTGTATTTATAACCTGTTAAACTGTAAAGCTATACAAGAGATGGTTTAACATTGCTTTATTAAAGCTATACAAGAGAGAGTTAAGATATATAAAAATTGAGCAAGACTGGTCACTAATTTTTAATATGTTTTTGGCAAGACAATGTTGGTATGCAAAAGCATGAATGTTTCTAATTGCTGGGTATGTAGTTGCCTCTAGTGGCAATGTCACTAGATACTTCTAAGAAGAAGACTTCTAAAGAGAATGGAGTAATGTATTCCTAGATAGGCTCATCTCTCTCAAGCAACGTATCTCAAGGGTCACTAGAAAAACTAGTTTGAGTCTTCGAGGGTGGAAGAAGTGTGACAAAGGGTGATACTGCCAGCACAGCTATCTGGAATTTTGTAAATAATTATATGTCATTTGTGACTATCAACATGATTTATGTATGATGCCTGTGTTACAACTGTATTAGAACTGTATGTCATGTGTATGTCAAACTGGCTTGTACAGACATATGCTGTTAAAAAGGTAATTTATAAAGTGCTTGTGATGGAAATATAACCACAGTGTACCCTACTGGAACAGGACAGAAATGTACATACACTATTATAACTGTTTAAGTGCATATATTTTAACAGTGGAAACTGGAATACAGGAGGTTAACTTCAGAAAAATATCTGAAATTAAATTATGGGCACACAATAAAAAATAGCATATTTTGAGTTTTCAATGAGCTAGAGAGGCAGAGTCTGTGCTGAAAAGTTTTCTGTATTGTCCTTGGGGTGAAATAATTTCTAGTACTGAAATGTGGAGGAATGTAATTGTTTTAGGACTTCCAGCATCTGCTAAAGTTCTGAGGTCTGTGTATTTTCACAAGTAGATGGTAAATACTGCCAGATTCCAGCACTGATAGCTGGGATAGAGTCAGGTGACAAGAAATTATGTCATTCTGCAAGCTATCCCAGAAGTAATATTTGAGATATCAATTTGAGAACACTGAGACAGAGCATTCTGTATTCAGTCTTGGACCTGACAAGAGCCATTAACTACATCTGCCTTGCTCTGTATTAGTAAATTTCTAGGGCATAGTAACTCTCTTAGATGCAGTCAGGAATATAGTAAAGTTTCATTTAGATATTTTTCTTTATTTGAGACTGTCCTGCAATGTTGTTTTAAATATTTCCAGTGGTTTTGAACTGTGATGTCACTGTGAATATATACTGAGTATATATATATTTTTTTGTTATTTATTATTAAATATATTTAAATTTTTCATTGTGGCTGATTTGTGTAGAGATATTTAAATGTTGAGAGTACTTGCATATTTATTTAGTGACACTGTGTGGGCCACTAATAATGGCCTTACTCTTGGTCAAATTACCATTTGTATTAACATTATTACAAAGTAAGATTGGGCACCTTTGTTAATTGCCTTAAAGTAGCTGATAAGGAGTTGGCTGGCGGCAGTGATAAAAATCTTACAGTCTGGGCAAAAGGGGCATAGCTAATAAACCTGTGCCAGCCTTCCCAGAGAGTGTGTGTGTGTGTGTGTGTGTGTGTGTGTGTGTGTGTGCGTGTGTGCGTGTGTGAGTGTGTGAGTGTGTGAGTGTGTGTGCGTGTGTGTGTGTGTGTGCGTGTGTGTGTGTGTGTGTGTGTGAATCAAACCTCAAAGACTGTATGTGTCAGCTCTCAACTCTACAGCTGTGCCAGTGGGGAGTCTTACTGGGGATCTTCGCAAAGAAGGAGAAACCACCCCCGGATTGACTGTGCTCTTAAGGGAAATTGCACTTGATGCTGACAGCTGCATCTGGAAATACTGTGTGTGCACCTGTTATCCTCCCAGTGTACATCCCCCACTGTTTCCAGTAGTGAGGATTGAGGATCCTTGATTACTGGTCCAGTGGTGGGTCATCACAACTAAGGAAACAAAAAATAGCCATTTGTTGCCCTTGCTGGGGAGGTCCAGGTTTTACAAAAAATACTTTGTGCTAGGACTCCATAAACATACACGGGATGGGAATTGTCAGTGTTATGAACTGCTCCTGTCTACTAGCTATGATGCAGCAAAAAATGGACATGGAAATCTTTGGACTATTATATTCTTCAGGGAATGTAGCATCATTTTGTCCTTCATTTAGAATATTTAAATCATGAGTTATTCTACTGTCTCCATTACCTTAAGCCACCTTTGAGGGTGACTCCATATCTGTTCAGAAATAACGGCAACACATTTGACACATTTAGTGTTTGAGACTACCTGTGTGGATGATCCTTTGCAATACGTGGTCCAGATAAATGAGGATCAATTGAGTTCAAGCATTATCTAATCATTTGTCATGTCTTGTTTCGTTAAAAGCATGACTAATCATTTCAGATTTAGCACAATGACAGACTGCCAAGGGCTGATTATGTTGTGGTATGCTTTGTCACACAGACTGCGCTGACATGTACGTACTGACTGCAAAGGTCCAACTACCACATTACACTGTAAAGTTAATCTGCTACTTACAAAACTTCATCCTTTTACTCCAAAATTCTGCAACTTCACATCCAGTATAGTCATGGGGTGTGAAGGTCTCACAGTGAAACGCAGACGGAGTAAAGCCCCCATGCAGAAACATTTTTTTACACCGTTGTCTTCAGTGTTGTGATGTACAACTGAGTGACATGCTGACTGAGAAGTTGGCAGCTGGTTATCAATATACTGTATTTATGCTTGATCCGGTTTTCATGAAATAAGACCCACTGGATCATTACTTTATTAAGACTAAGCCTTTGTTATTTGCAGGTATTATCTCTCATCTGCTGTTGTCTATGAACAAATTCAAATGTATTACTGATGCTACCATGCCTAATCGTGAACTAAACAAGACTACTTTACATGGCTGGTACTGTATGATTAAGGGGTTACGTATACATGGTCCAAGAGCAACATGCTGAAACTGCTATGTTATTGTAGCAGTTTCTTTAGTCCTTCACTTTCTTTACCATCAAGCATCAGGAATATGTACAGAAGGCAGCTACCTTTTTGGGGAAGGGGTATGGAGGAATTTTGTACAGGAAAGTACAAGGTCAAAGGTCATGATATGGTTACTGCTGAGAAATAAATGTTTTATGATTTGTTGGGGGTAGTGCATGTGCTTACCAATTGTAAAAAGAAAGAGTAACATTTACAGTTCTAACATTTTTCACTCTTTTCTCAGTGTGAAATTAAGTGAATAGAATGGGGCTATCATTTTTGGGGCATGCAGTACATGAGAACAAAGGTTAGTTACGGTTGACATGGTAGCTGGAGGGGCAGTATCCATCAAAGAACAAAGTGGCCATTATTATATTTGGTAACGTCACAGTCAAAGGTGATGTGCCTTCTTAAAAGGGGCACAATCAGGATAGTGTGTGTGTATTTTGTGCCCAAATAGGTATTAAAAGTATTGATTTTTATATGGTTCTTTGCATCAAGCATTTCACAGATCTTGTTATGTCCCAGTCTGACACTGTACCCATTTTCTACCTTTTTATCCATTTCTTGCAAGATCTGGTGAACCTAATGCTCATTAAATCATCTTTAAATCACAAGGAAAAAATATTTTTTTCACTATCCAAACTTATAAGTTGTGCTTATTATAATGTTTCCATTTTTCACTGACAGCAGATCTGTAGCTAGGGCAAAGCAAAGGTGGTGGCAGGGTACAAGCATTTCAGAAGTGTGATCAACACTGTGAGCATTCATTAATTTGAGTAAATGCTGTCAATTTGGGTTTTTGTTTGCTTAAATAATCTTCTCTGGACTTCCAGACCTAGTTATTTTTAACCTATCTACTCCTCCTATTGTGTGCTCAGGCCCAGTTATTAATGGGCTCAACAGCCAAGCCAGAGATCCTTTGGCTTGGTTATTCTTCAGAACTCCAAGTCTTTCCCACCTTTATAACAGACAAAGAGAGAGGCAATGACACTATATCTAAACACATACTGGTTGATGATATTCAAGTGACTGAACACTTACTGCAAACTCGCACCACTGCATATTCACACAACACACCATACTACTCGAAACACACACGCTCAAACACCACACACTCCAAGCCACTAAAAACCTCACTGCAAGTGTTTTTTGTGGCAGGGGCCGCCAGACCTCCTTATTATCCCACATGGTCCATGCTAATTACATCTTCAAACTCTGCGATTGCACTACAGTGTGAAAAGGGCATTTTCCTGTTTCCTTTCCCTTGTATACTGACATCTCACACGAAGTAAGCAACGTACATCACACACTACAATCATCACCTGCATCTTTTGACCAACTGCATTCAACCAGTATGCCATTTGGCAGACTGAGGCACAACTGACAACATTCAAATCAGCTGTGCCTTCTACTCTCGACCATGTAAACGAAAAGTACAGCTGTGTACACTTACCATAAATGTAGATGTTCGAGTGTATTCACTGTTGCAGTCATCCCATTTGGGTTATCCCTGCCAAGGTAGCCCTCGGCCGGCCCGAATACCAGAGACTTAGTATTTCTGTGTCGTTTGCTGCTGATTGAGGACTGATGTCAGGTCGTCACTAGTATAAAGTAAGGCAGCCGACGCCATTACATCAGTTTTTCTTGCCCTAACCTGTCAGGAGCCCCCAAAGTAGGAGGCCAGGTTCTGGTGGAAGAATCCCATCAGTGGGACATAAATAACAATATGTCCCTTGTAAGGAAAGGAGAACAACAATGAAGAATGGTAATAAAAAGAGAAAGAGACTAAAGGGGGATGGAGGGAGGGAAACCAGGACTGTAACAGTGAATACACTAGAACATCTACATTTATAGTAAGTGTACACAACTGTACTATGTTCTTCATGTTTCACTGTTGCAGTCATCACATTTGGAAAGATTCCCAAAGCTGAGGAAATGGGTGGAGGCAGTCAAGGAAACTAGGGGCTGGCTAGGATGCCCTGCAAGACTACAGAGACAAACTCTGCCCTGGATTTGGAGAAGAGAGGCAGGTGGTAATGCTTGGTAAAAGTGTGAACAGATGTCCAGGTGGCAGCCTCCAGAATGTTCCTGGTGGGGACTTCTCTGAGAAAAGCTGAAGAGGTGGATAGGCTGCTCTGGTGGAGTGTGTCCTGACCCCCTTGGGGAGAGGCTTTCCATGCTGTTTGTAGCAGAAATGGATGTAGTGTGCAATCCATTTGGAAATGGCTTGCTTGGAGATGGTTTTGCCTTCTGCCCCTATAGCAAAGCTAACCAGCAATTGACCAGACTTTCTGAAGGATATAGACCTGTCCAGATAAAATCTGAGCTGTCTGTGCACATCTAGAGAGTGAAGAATCCTTTCCCCCTTGTAATGGGGATTAGGAAAGAAGGTCGGCAAATGAATGGATTGGTTGAGAGCCACACTGGACACCACCTTGGGCATGAAGGATGGGTTAGTTCTGAGGGATACCCTGTCTGTATGGAAGATGATGAAGGGTTACACAGCCATGAGTGCTTGCAGCTCAGAGACTCTTCTGGCTGAAGTGATGGCCAGAAGGAATGCTGTCTTCCAGGAGAGAAATTTTAGCTCTGCAGAAGAAGTTGGTTCGAAAGGGGGCAGGGTGAGCTTTTCCAAGACAAAGTTAAGGTCTCAAGCTGGTTTTAGTGCCCTTCTGGGGGGGCCTCAAGTTGCTAGCCCCTCTGAGGAACAGTTTGATCAAAGGGTGTGAGAAAAAGGTTTGCTCAGTGGGAAAATGAGCAGAAATAACAGAGGCGTGAATTTTTATGGAGGAGAAAGGGCGACCACTGTGTAGCAGGTCAGCTAAGTAATCCAGGATGAGAGGGATGGAGGGCTGTGCCATATTGGCTCCCTTAGCCTGGATCCAGGTGTAGAACCTTTTCCATTTATCTGCATAAGACTTTTTGGTGCTAGAACGTCTGGCCTCACGGATAACATCCAGAACCTGTTTACTGAGGATGACAGATTGGTTTGGGATTAGGGAATAAGCCAAGCTGCCAAACTGAGTGTCTGCAATTGGGGATGCATGAATTCCCCTTCCATTTGGGTCAGGAGGTTTGGAATCTGAGGAAGATGCCATGAAGGCAGTGGGGACAGGCTGCACAGCAAGGGGTACCAGTGTTGTCGGGGCCAGTCTGGAGCTGTAAGAATGGTCCTTGGTTTTTCCTCCCTTATTCTGAGCAGTACTCTGGGGATGAGAGGTAGGGGAGGAAAGGCACAGACCGAGAGATTGACACAGGGGAAGGACAGGACATCCACCTTCCAAGCCATGCAGTGATGCTCCCTGGTGCAGAATTTGCTGAGCTTATGGTTGTTGTGAGAGGCAAAGAGGTCGACCTTCAGGGTTCCCCATTTCTGAGTTATGAGGGTGAAGGTACTTCTGTTGAGTTGCCACTTGTGTGGGTCCAGAGGGTTTCTGCTTAACTGGTCTGCCAGAGAGTTGAGAGAGCCTGGTAGGTATTGTGCTAACAGGTGTAGTTGCATGGAAGAGGCTGTGAGCCAAAGGGTCATGGCCAGTCTGTATAGAGGGTAGGAGCGAGTCCCTCCCTGCTTGTTGATGCACCACATCACAGTGGTGTTTGCCTGTTTTGATCAGGAGAACCCCTGGAAAGAGAAGGGGTTTGAAAGCTATCAAGGCGTTCTGCACAGCCATCATCTCTTTTTTATTGATGTGCAGGGGTTTTTTCTGTGGGCTCCACTGGCCTGTATGCACCTGCCATCCAGGTGTGCACCCCAAGCGTAGTCAGATGTGTCTGTGGTGAGGGTCTGGACGGCAGGGGGTGGGGAGAAGGGCAGTCCTTTGCAGTGGGAGCATGGTGTTGCCCAAAGAAATTCCTTTCTGAGACAAGGAATTATAGGTAGAAGAGTTTACAGGTCTTGAGAGTGTTGACACCAAAGGCTCTTTAGGTACCATTGAAGTTTCCTCATATGCAATCTGGCATATGGAATGAGTATTATGCAAGATGCCATGAACCCCAGAGCTTGCAGGATCTTCCTTGCAAATAGCTGGGGCCTGGTGGCTAGTTGAGAGAAAGTACAGTTGTGTACACTTACCATAAATGTAGATGTTCGAGTGTATTCACTGTTGCAGTCATTACATTTGGGTAATCTGCTGACAGGTTGCCCTCAGTCGGCCTGAATTCCAAAGTCTTGGGTCCTGCGTCAGTTGCTGTCTTCTCTTCCATGACGTCAGGTCGTCAGGGGTATAAAACATGCAGCCAACGCCATTTTCTTTAGTTTTTCTTGCCCCCGATGTCAGGTGCCCCCAAAAAGGTAGCAATATTATATAAATATATATACATACATCAATATAAACTTTACCTTCATCTACAAGCAAATACACCACATTGGTTGTAGAAGATAGAGAAGGAAAGATAAACTTTAGAATGACAGAGGGATGGCGGGAGGATAACCTGGACTGCAACAGTGAATACACTTGAACATCTACATTTATGGTAAGTGTACACAACTGTACTATGTTCTTCGTGTTTCACTGTTGCAGTCATTACATTTGGGTAATCTGCTGACAGGTTGCCCTCAGTCGGCCTGAATTCCAAAGTCTTGGGTCCTGCATCGGTTGCTGTCTTCTCTTCCATGACGTCAGGTCGTCAGGGGGTATAAAACATGCAGCCAACGCCATTTTCTTTAGTTTTTCTTGCCCCCGATGTCAGGTGCCCCCGAAAAGGTAGCAATATTATATAAATATATATACATGCATCAATATAAACTTTACCTTCATCTACAAGCAAATACACCACATTGGTTGTAGAAGATAGAGAAGGAAAGATAAACTTTAGAATGACAGGGGGATGGCGGGAGGGTAACCTGGACTGCAACAGTGAATACACTTGAACATCTGCATTTATGGTAAGTGTACACAACTGTACTATGTTCTTCGTGTTTCACTGTTGCAGTCATTACATTTGGGTAGAATCCCAAAGCTATGGTTGGGAGGCTGGAGCTAAACAGCATTAGGTGTGGCTATAAGGCCCTGCAACACTGCAGTGGCAAAGCCTGCCCTGGACTTAAAGAGGCAAATGGTAATGCTTTGTAAAGGTGTGAACAGAACTCCAAGTAGCAGCCTCTAGAATGTCTTTGGTTGGTACTCCCCTGAGAAAGGCTGCTGAAGTAGCTGCAGCTTTGGTGGAATGAGACCTAATGCCCTTGGGCACAGGTTTACCATGGTGTAAGTAGCAGAAACGGATGCAGTGGCTTATCCACTTTGAAACTGTCTGCTTTGAAATAGCCTTTCCTTCTGATCCTGCAGCATATGACACTAGTAATTGCTCAGTTTTTCTTAGAGCTTTAGTCCTGCTCAAGTAGAATCTTAGCTGTCTGTGTACGTCCAAGAAATGCAGAATTCTCTACCCTTTGTTCTGCGATTTGGATAAAAAGTTGGCAGATGAATTGTTTGGTTAAGAGCCACACTGGAAACCACCTTAGGCATAAAAGTAGGATTTGTCCTCAGACACCCCCTGTCTGTGTAAAATATGATAATAGGCTCTATGGCCATGAGGGCCTGTAGCTCTGAAACTCTTCTTGCTGAAGTAATTGCAAGTAGCAGACCTGTCTTCCATGATAAGAACTTTATATCAGCGGTAGCAGCTGGTTCAAATGGAGGCAGGGTGAGCTTTTCCAACACATAATTGAGGTCCCATGCAGGTAATGGTGATCTTCTAGGAGGCCTTACATTTTGGCTCCTCTAAGATACTGCTTTATTAAAGGATGAGAAAAGATTGCTGGCTCTGTATTGCAATGTGCCGAAATGGCAGAGGCATGGATTTTGATTGATGAGAAAGATAGGCCTTTGTCAAGCATCTCAGTTAAGTATTGTAATATCTGAGGAATATGTGGTTCTGCTGTATCAGTTCCTTGTGCTTGATTCCAAGCACAGAATCTCTTCCATTTGTCAGCATAAGAAGCCTTCTGGCTTCCAAAATGACATCCATCACAGCTTTACGGAGAGGTGTCGTTTGTATGATTACATGATTAACCATGCCGCCAGGTTCAGAGTCTGTAGTTGATTGTGCATGATCTGATTGTTTTACTGGGACAGTAACTGTGGTTTTTGAGGCAAGGTCCAAGCTGGGTACTGAGACAAGTTCCTAAGGATTGGGTACCAGTACTGGCGGGGCCAGTCTGGGGCAATTAACATCTTCTTTGGCTTCTCTTGTCTGACTTTTAGGAGAACCTTAGTAGAAGAGGCAGAGGAGGAAAGGCGTAAACTGATAGGTTTTTCCAACTGAAGGATAGGGCGTCCACTTTCCATGCTTGTCTGTGATAAGTCCTTGTACAGAATCTTTTCAATTGATAATTCTGAGGAGAGGCAAATAGATCTATGTCTGGGCTCCCCCATTTCTCTGTTATCATGCTGAAGACTTATGGATTTAGTTTCCACTCGTGAGGATCCATAAGGTTTCTGCTTAAATCGTCTGCCAGAGGGTTTTGAGCTTGAAGATGTATTTGGTAGGTCAAAGCTGTGTCCCACAGTGCCATGGCTAATCTGCAAAGGGGGTATGAGTGCGTGCCCCCTTTCTTGTTTATATACCACATGGCTGTGGTGTTGTCCATCTCTATCAGTAGCTGTCCTGGACATAGTAAGTCGTTGAAGGCTGTTAGGGCATTTTGAACAGCTAGCATCTCTTTCTGGCTGATATGTAGATGCATTTGTTTTGGTGCCCATATGCCCTGAATGCATCTTCCTGCCATGTGGGCCCCCCAGGCATAATCTGATGCATCTGTTAAGGTTTGGCTGGCAGGTGGTAGAGTGAAGGGCCATCCCATGTTTTGGTGACAGGCCTTTGCCCACCACAGAAACTCCTGTTGCAGGCAGGGAATCAGAGGAATGATTGTTTCCAGACTGTGATAATGTTGACTCCATAAACTTTTTAGGTACCATTGAAGTTTCCTCATATGCAGCCTTGCATATGGAATCAGTAGGATGCAGGATGCCATGAAGCCCAAAGCCTGCAGAATTTGTCTTGCAGAAGACTGTGCTTTTGTTGCCATCAGTTTGAAGTAAGTAGTCAGTTGCCTTTGTTTGTCTGGCATGAGGTAAGCCATCTGGGCAGTTGTATTCAAGCTTGCACCCAGGAATGTTGTCTTTTGAGAGGGTACCAATTGTGATTTATTTTCGTTTATTGTGTACCCTAGGCATGTTAGAAGCCTTTTCACAAACGGTAGGTGTCGAAGAAGATTGTCCTTGTTCTCTGCTTGAATGAGACAGTCATCCAAGTAAGGATATATTTGTATGCTCCTTTGTCTGCAAAATGCAATTACTGGTGCCAGACACTTTGTAAAGACCCTGGGCACAGTAGATAAGCCAAAGGGCAGTGCTGAGAATTGGTAATGCATTAAGCCAGCCTTGAATCTGAGGTATCTTCTGCACGATTGTTTTATTGGGACATGCAGGTATACCTCTTTTAGGTCTAAAGTCACCAGCCAAGCATTCTTGCCCAGCATGGGCAGAAGCATCTGCAAAGTTAGCATTTTGAATTTTGGAATGTCCAGGTATGTGTTCAAAATCGATAAATCCAGTATTGGCCGCCAGGCCTCGTCTTTTCTGGGTAACAAGCACAGCTGAGTAAAAACCTTGTCCTTTTTCCTGTTCTGGTACTGTCTGAATGGCCCTCATATCCATGAGTGATGTAACCTGTTTCTGTGCCTCTGCCCATTGATTTTTTGGCAGATCTGGCCAACCATATGCCATTGGCAGAGTGTGGAAATGGAATCTGTATCCCTGTGATACAATGTTTAGTACCCACTTGTCCTGGGTTATTAACTGCCAATTTTGAGCAAAAAGTGCTAATTTTCCCCCTATGGGTGCTGCCAAAAGATAAGTGCTTGGTGTAGGCAGAGGGAAGTCATTGGGATTGCTTTCTGTAGGTTTGTGCTTTATCTCCTCCAGATTTGGAGGTGGATGCTCCCCATTGCTTTGACCTATATGAGTCTTGCGCCTGGTATCTGGAACTCTTGGGGCGTCTGGATTTGCCCCTTTGAGCTCTGTCTGACACAGGAAAGGACCAATTTTTTGTAGGCCAGTGTCTACTGAATCTTGGTGGCTGCACTTGTAAGAAGTCTTTAACAGTTTGCATAGACTTAGCTTTGTCTTCCATTTTCTTTAAAACCTCTTCTGCTTTAATACCAAACAGAATCATGCTGTAAAGGTGCATCTAACAATTTAGCTTTAACATGGTCAGGCAAATTTTGCTCCTTTAACCAGGCATGCCTCCCAATCACAGATCCAGTAACTGTGGCCCTGCAGGAGGCCTCTAAAGAATCAAAACCACATTGCAAAGTATGCTTTCCAACTTGTTCAGCTGCATGCAATAATTCCTGCAATTCTTTATTTTCTGCACATTCTGAAATCAACATCATTTTCTGTTTCAGCAATCCCATAACATGTTGTTGGTACTTAAGCATATGAAATTGACAGTTTAAGGCCCTGATTGCCAAGGCTGCAGATGTATAAACCTTTTTTCCCTATCTGTCCAGTACCCTTGAATCTCTGTCAGAGGGGGGGTAGGATTTTTTGCTGTTGAAGCCTCAACTCCCTTTAGGCCCTGTGAAATAGTTTCAGGATCAGCAGCAGGGTTTCTAAATAAAAAAATGTATGCGAGTCAGGGACCCTGTAGTATCGGTCAGGCTTACTAGGAGCCGGAGGTAAGGAATCAGGGGTCAAACTTGACTCCGAAAACACATCATCCACAATGTCTAAAACAGGGGGAATGGCTAAAGGCTTGTGCTGAGGGAGAAGAAGGAAATCCCTGAGCCTCTTTTTTGATTCTGAGAAGTCTTGACTCTCCCAGTGAAAATGTTCCTTCAAAGTATGCAAGGTTTCTCCAAATGAATAGTCCCCTCAGGAGGAGATGCAGATGGAATAGACTCCTCAGCATCAGAATCCTCATAGGGAGGTACAGATAATGCCTGATCGGAAGAGGAATCAGAAGAAATAGAAACCTGATCTGAAGATTCATAATCAGTGTCTTGCCTAGGCCTCTTATCTGGAGGGGGATGGGTACCCCTGACCAAGGTAATAAGGTCTTCAGCCATTTTGATCATCTGTTTTTTAGGCAGAGAGGCCTGTGCACGTGGCTCATGTGTAGGTTTGTTAGTTTTAGAAGTTGCTTTTGTCTTTGGTTTTGCAGCTGTCGTCGGTTTGATATACAAATGTTGAGGTCTGAATAAACCCTCAGAAGCAGGCGCCTGCTCAGCGGCTCCGGACCCATCCGAGGGCGATACAGCCGTCGGTCCAATAACTTGAGTATCTTGCGGTATGCCGGACTCCACATGGGTGTCGGTAGAGGCCTGCGACTCGAAGGTAGCGGGCATCAGGGGCTGCGAAAGCACCTCACTGCCTACCGGCGACTGGCTTAGGAGAAGCTTCGTCGTCGGTTTTGGATCTCGACAGCCTTTCTCTGTCCTTTTCTTTGCGTTTTTTATGTACTCCAGTAGTTGGATTGCTATCAGACGACATTTCTGGGTGGTTAAATCTGTTTCCAAAATACTTTGATGCAAAAATATACCAACGCTTAATAGTGCGCTGGTTAAATCTAGCACAAAACCGACAGCCAGGCACGTTGTGATCAGGGCCTAGTCAAGGAATACAGTATAAATGGAAATCCTTATGAGGTATTTTGCTTCCCACAAGTAATACAATTATTAACTTTTTCTGACATCGGTAAAAAGTAAGAAAAAAGTTTCCCCAACGGGGTACTTGGCTTTAGTGAAGACTTCGGTTCTGAAACTCAAACTCGAATATTTCAGTAGTTGGCCGACTGGCACTTGTGAAATGCTTCTGCTTCGGGCACCACGCGGCAAGAAAGACTGAAGAAAATGACGTCGGCTGCATGTTTTATACCCCTGATGACCTGACATCATGGAAGAGAAGACAGCAACCGACGCAGGACCCAAGACTTTGGAATTCAGGCCGACTGAGGGCAACCTGCCAGCAGATTACCCAAATGTAATGACTGCAACAGTGAAACACGAAGAACATGTAGGCTGTCAGGAAAATTTGTTTCTCTGGTGTAAGGTATGCTATCTGGAATGCTGTGTCCAGACTTGCTCCCAGGAAGATTATCCTTTGGGTGGGCACCTGTTTGGATTTCTTTTCGCTGACTGTGTACCTAGGGAAGTTAGCAGGGTTTTTACAAAGGCCAGGTGCTTTAGGAGCTTTTCCTGGCTGTCTGCCTGAATAAGGCAGTCATTTAAGTATGGGTAAATTTGAATATTTCTTTGTCTGCAAAAGGCAATGGCCGGTGCCAGACATTTTGTGAAAACTCTGGCTAACCAAAGGGAAGCACAGAGAACTGAAAGTGTTGAGATCCTGGCCTGAAGTGGAGATGCTTCTTGCATGATTCCCTGATAGGAATGTGGAGGTAGGCCTCTTTTAGATCCAGGGCGGCTAGCCAAGCATCCTTGGAGAACATGGGTAGCAGCTGCCGGATGGTGAGCATTTTGAATTTTGGGATCACCAGGAAGGTGTTTAGAATGGATAGATCGAGGATGGGGTGCCAGGTGCCCTCTTTTCTGGGCAACAAAAAAGGCTGGAGTAGAAGCCTTGGCCTATCTGTTCTGCACAAATGTGCTCTACTGCTCTCATAGAGAGCAGGGAAAGGATTTGCTTTTGAGCCTCTGCCCAATGATTTGGTGGTAGACCTGGGAACCCCTTTTGGGGTTGGAAGGGTATGAAAGGAAAATTTGTATCCCTGAGACACAATGTTCAGAACCCATTGGTCCTTGGTAATGGTGGCCCATGTGCTTGAGTGAAAGGAGAGTTTTCCTCCTAAAGGTAAGAGAAGGTGGACAGAGGGGGGTGGGGGTGGAGGAGGTGAGTCATTGTGAGTTTTTACTGTAAGGGGTGGCTTAGAACTCTCTGGTTTTGAATTGGAAGTGGTCCACTGCTTAGATCTCTGCATTCCCTGGGGCTGCTGTCTGGGGGGTCCGTTTCCACAGGGCCTAGGCTGGGCAGTTTTACTTGGAGCAGGAAAGGACCAGTGCTTGGAGGGACAATGCCTGCTGAACCTAGGGGGCTGGGCCTGTAAGAAATCCTTGTGTTTGCATAGATTTTGCTTTTTCTTCTATCTTTTTAAGACCACTTCTGCCTTAGTACCAAATAAGTTATCTTTGTGCAAGGGGGCATCCAACAATTTAGATTTGACATGGTCTGGCAGGGGTTGTTCCTTATGCCATGCATATCTTCTAATGACAGATCCAGTGACTGCTGCCCTGCAAGAAGCTTCTAGGGCATCAAAGCCACAGTGCAAAGTGTGTTTAGTTACTTGACATGCAGAATGCATTAAGTCTTGTAAATCTTTAGATTCTGTCCAAGCAGGAAAGGAAGATATTTTTTGTTTAAGGAGCTCCAAGGTATGTTGCTGAAATTTCAGCATATGGAACTGACAATTTAGCGCCCTGATAGCAAGAGTAGCTGAGGTGTATACTTTTTTACCCCATCTGTCCAATGCTCAGGAATCCCTGTCTGAGGGGTGGGATTCTTAGCAGAGGTTGCTTTAAACCCTTTTGGCCCTTGAGAAATGACCTCAGGGTCAGATGTTGGATTTTTAAAAAGATATTTATGTGAGTCAGGGACTCTATAGTACCTGTCTGGTTTTCTGGGAGCAGGAGGTAGGGTGGCAGGGGTCAAGCTGCATTCAAGGAAAACATCATCCACAACATCCAGGACTGAGGGGATGGCAAGGGTCTGTGTTGCGGAAGATCTAGGAATTCCGAGTCTCTTTTTAGACTGAGGGTAGTCCTGACTCTCCCATTGGAAATGCTCCCTTAAAGTATGCAGGGTTTCCCCAAAGGAAAAATCCTCAAGGGGAGAGGCTGAAGGAATGGAGTCCTCTGCATCAGAATCCTCATAGGTGGAGAGGGGTTGCATGTCTTCATAGTCAGATGCATCAGATTAATCCGACTCTTGTTCACACAAAACTACAGGGGACAGATCTCTTTTCCTTTTTGAGGGAGTAGCTTGGCTTCCCCTGATCAGCATGATAACGTCTTCTGCCAATTTAAGTATTTGAGACTGAGGCAAAGTAGCAGGCTCTCGAGAGTGGGTTGTCAGTTTCTTGGGTGTGGTTCGAACTCTGGGCCTAAGAAACTCAGTCGTCTTGGAAAGAACGGTAATCATGAAAGAAGACGTCGGTTTGTGTCGAGATTCTGCAGTGCGAAGGGCTTACTCGGAAGCTGGTGCCTGCTTAGCGGCTCCGGACCCATCCATGCTAGAGACAACCGCAGGATCCTTAGTCGAAGAGTTTTGCAGCATAGTGGACTCCAAAAGGGTCTCTGTAGCGGCCTGTGAATCAACTGAAGCAGGCATCAGGGGCTGCAAAAGCACCTCAATGAGTACCGGAGGACTGACGACTAGCTTAACGGAAGCATCGTCGGTAGGTTTGGACCTGTGCGGTCTGGCTCTGTCTTTATCTTTACGTTTTTTCGGAATATCTTTTGTCGGATAGCTTACTGAAGCCATATCGGAATTCGAGGACTGTAAACGAAACTATCTGGCTACTATAAGGGCCCGATGACGGATAGTTCTGGCATTGAACAAAGCACAGAAGCGACAACAGGGGACGTCGTGGTCTGGGCCTAAACAAATGACGCAGTAAGAGTGGAAGTCTTGGTGTGGTATTTGCTTTCCACAGGCAAGACAATTATTAACTTTTTATGACATAGGTTAGTGCAAGAAAAAAGGATCCCCAATGGGGTACTTAGCTTTAGAAGACATCAACTTCAATTTGGAGACGAAAACTCAGGTAGCGGCCGACCGGCACTCTTACAAACTGTTTCTGCTTTAGGCTCCATGGTAAGAAAGACTGATGTAATTCTGTCGGCTGCCTTACTTTATACTACTGACAACCTAATGTCAGTCCTCAAGCGACAGCAACCGACGCAGAAATACTAAGTCTCTGATATGCAGGATGGCTGAGGGCTACCCTGCCAGGGATAACCCAAATGTGATGGCTGCAACAGTGAAACAGGTAGAACATCTACACATTACACACACACACACACACACACACACACACACACACACACACACACACACACACACACACACCTAAATAATGTATAAAACCTAAACCAGTTGTTAAAACTGAAATTCAAGCATAAAAGTAGGCAGCTATAACTAACACACACTCTTGTACCCAAATATTTACATCCCAAATCAGCTGCTAAAAATGAAATGCAGGCACACAATTAAGGTCTCCATCCTACAATGGTAAACACAAACTGAAAACTTACCTAAGCAGCAAAGTCCTCCAAAACACACACACAAACATTTCCACACACAAAACCAAACATATCACACACAGCAGACAACACACCAGTGTCTCACAAACACAGCCCTTAAAGCATAACAATACACCAACAAAGCCCACAAGGCATAACAATAAACTAAACATACTAGTCATTGGTGACTCAGTTGTGAGACAAACCGATATCCCCCTCACCAGGCTCAACAAGGAGAAGGTCACAGGCAGTTGTCTGTCAGGTACTAGAATCCACCACATCACGCATATAACCAGCTACAGACTCCCCCCTCCATAACTCAGGACACACACTCCTTCCACTTGACATCATCAAGGCACCCCCTAATCCACTGATCCTTGGTGACTTCAACTACCCCACCATAGACTGGGTGAACTATTCCTGCACTAATTCACTCACCCAACGATTCCTTGACATCATCAGTTCTAACACACAAGACCAGCTCTTCTCTTCCCCCACAAGAGGAGTTGACATTCTGGACTTGGTTCTCACCAACATGGGCGACTGCTGCACCACTCCCATAGTAAGTTCTTCCCTGGTGAGATCAGGTCATCAGTTTGTCTCATTCGAAGTTTCTATCCCGCCCAACCCCCCCAGCCATAACCCGGCTAAAAAACTTCTCAAAAGCTGACTACAACCTCCTAAGGGAGGGTATCAGTAGCTTCATACCACCGCCTCCTCACAGGATGCAGACAGCTATGCTGAACAGTATGCCAGTGCAGTATACAAGCACCTGTACAGCTGCATGGACTCAGTCATACCCAACAGAACTAAAATCCTCAAGGCAACACAAACCTGTCTGGTGGACATCCTCTATCAACAGGCTTTACAACAAAAGGAAGAAACTACTGTCCTAGGGTAAAAAGGAACAAATCCCAAATTGGAAAATCTCCCTCCTTAGCCTCAACAAGCAAATTAGATCACTAGTGAAAACCTCCAAAGGCAATTATGAAACAAAACTAGCCTATGAAACAAAGGGAAACCACAAAGCCTTCTTCATTTACATCAGAAACCTCCATGGCAAAGCCCAGGTTTGTTCCGAATCAGTACTTAATGGTACCACTTACACTGAACCTGTTGACTTAGCCAACCTGCTAGCAGATAGGTTCAGCGCAAACGTCACCTGACGTCCCCCCCAAAGGCCCTTTCACCATCCCTGATACTTGTCTCACACCTCACATCGCCGTAGATCAAGTGTTTAAGGCCCTATCCAAGGCAAAGAACACAGCTTCCATGGGACCGGACAGTATCCCAGGCTGTATTCTGCACCATCTGCAGCAAGAACTAGCTTTGCAATTGGGCACCCTATTTAACCACAGCCTAAGTACAGGCTTCATTCCAGCAGAGTGGAGAACTGCCACTGTCATCCCCTTGCACAAGGTGGTGCCACTACTGACCCTGGAAACTATCACGTAATTAGCTTGACAAGTCTGATTTGTAAAGCCACTGAGCATATTATTATGGATCTCATAAATAAGGGCATAGGCAATCTTCAAGCACTTGACCCCACCCAGTTCAGATTCATCAAGGGCAGATCTTGCCTGTTGAACCCCGTTGACTTCTTTGAGACTGTCACCAAGGCCCTGGATGAGGGAGTCAGTACATACATCTTACCTTGACTTGGCCAAAGCCTTTGAAACAATCCCCCACTTGGGCATCATCGAAAAGCTACTACAACTTGGTATAAATCCTGATCTCATCAGGTGGATGGCCAACTGGCTCACAGACAGGATCCACAAGGTCAAAACAGGCACCTTTACCTCAAACAGCAGACCTGCCACTAGTGGTGTTCCCCAAGGATCTGTCCTGTGACCCCTATTGTTTGGCATCTACTTCTCTGAGGTCCAGGCAAAGACAAAAGGCCTGTGGCTGACCAAGTTTGAGGATGACTGCAAGTTGGGTGCTGTTACTGACTCCCAACTGATGTTAACATTTTGCAAGACGGTCTCACAGCAACAAATGACTGGTGCCAAAATCATGGCCTTAAGTTAAATGCAAAAAATGTATTATCATACTATTTGGTAAAAACATGGCCCCTACAAATTACCAAATGAACGGCAACCCCCTAAATACACAACCTGTGGTGAAAGACCTGGGTACACAGACTAACAACAATCTCACATTCAACCATCATGTAGCGGCAGTGGTCAGAAAAGCCTTTTACTTGGTTCATCTCATAAGTAAAGGGACTGCATCCAGAAAAAAAGGAGGTTATTACCTCTCTGCACTCCTTCTTCATTAGGCCAATAATGAAGTATAACGCCCATTTGGTATTTACCTCTCCAAACATCTACACCGACTGGAAAGGCCACAAAAATATCTCAGAGAATCGACAGCCTCTAACACCTGTCCTATGCGGACAGGCTCAAATCACTATCACTCTACTTGGTATCGTACAGATTGCTCAGAGGTGATCTGTGCCTCGTCTACAAGGCAATCTCAGACCCTGCCCTACCTGAGATGCTCCATATCCGTAAGTCTAACTCCCCACACATTACCCACTTGAAAGACCTAACTCTAATATGCAACATCAACAAAACCTACTGCAGAGACAGGTTTGTCTCCCAGAGGCTGCCCAGTCTCTGGAGCAGACTTCCCATACACATCAAACAGAGTACCTCGCTGACCCTCTTCAAGCCCAACTTTGACAAGTGGATGGGAAACCATTTGTCCCAAGGGTTCCACCTGTGTCCCTCATTGACAGGGGTGACAGGGGCTGACTGAGGTTTCTTTTTTGGGGATAAACTCTTGGCTAGGCTTGTAAGGGCCCCAGGGCCATTAGCCTAGTAACCTCCTATGATCCTATGAAATGCACAGAAAGCACAACTTTGGGTACATATACTTGCTATAACATCAGATCTTCAGAAATTAGTCTGTGAGACAGCAAATCATAACATGTGGGTCATCCTATCTTACTTTGATTCTCCTGTTAGTCTAAAACCATTGCTTCTTACGGTTTCTCCATAAATCAATACAGGCACATACAGGTGGGTAATGGCATATGTATGCACATGGCTTCCTCTTATGTTACAATGTTACATACATAGTTCCTTAAATTATGACTCCATGACAAGGAAGGGTGAATACAACAGAGAAACACTAGCATATGCCTTATGGGCTATCACGCAAGTCATATGTGATACAGTAAAGTTAGCAAATAAAATAAATAATAAACGGATGAAATAATGAACGAAAAAAGGAATGGCAACTAGACGTCTAAGCTGACAAGATAAATAACCGGCTAGAGGAATAACTTCTGAAGACAAGAATACATGGACTCACAGCCTAAAAAAAATCTTTGCAAGGTACTTATTAGGCTAGTTGGGTACCCATGCCACAGAAGTTGTAAACATGTTACAATGAAGTGTGAACAATCCTACTGTAATTTTTGTACAGAAGGAAAACAAATGTTTGAAATTAGTTCAACTCCATCAGGATTACTCATGTTATTCTTAAAACTAAAGGTTCATAGGTTGGTACCAGGCTATCAGCCCTAGGGCCTATACAAGCCTAGCCATAACAATTCCCTGGCTATTTCTTCCCACACTATTTACTTCCCTGGACCCCTGTCTAGCAGGGCGACTGACGTGATCCCCAGGGTGAATTTCCTTTCTCCCATCCAATCGTCAAGGTTCCTTTTGAAGAGGGCCAAAGAGGCACTCTGCTTGACATGTATGGGCAATCTATTCCAGAGTCTGGGGAGTCTCTGGGTCAGGAACCTATCCCTCCAGCATGTTTTGTTTATTGTGATGACAAGGTTTAGATCTCTGGAGCGTGTGGCTCTGACGGATTGGGATTTCTTTAAGTGTAGCATGTCCAACAAGCTCTGGGTTTGACATGGCCTTGTATGTTAAGCAGAGATCGCCTCTGAGTAGACGATATGCGACAGAATATAGCTGGAGTTTTTTAAGGCGGTCAGCGTAGGGCATCTGCTTTAGGCCTATGATTCTTTTAGTGAAGTATTTCTGTGGCCTTTCCAGTTGTTGCAGATGTCTTGAGAGGTACATACCAAACTGGGCGTTGTATTCTATAATGGGTCTAATGAGGGATGAGTACAGTGGGACAATGACCTTTTTTCTGGATGAAAAGCCCTTAGTGATGAGGTGTGCTACATAGAAGGATTTCCTGACTGTTGTGGCGATGTGGTAAATTAAATGTAACCTCTTCAGGCCTTTTACTTTTGTGCGACCTTGAGCAAGGCACTTAACCACACAGTGCTTGACGACAACTGAGAATTTGGGCAAGGCTCCTCAATGGTCCTATGAGCTGTAAGCCTAGTAGCTATCTCTGAACCTATGGGCTTATCTGTGAGAAATGAATAAATACTGATTGCAAGCAAAATGCAGATCATAACAGATATCTATTGTTTGAAGTTAGACTTAAAGAATTTAGACAGTACCCGTCTGCAAAAAATTACAATATAGCAACAAATGAAGGCATGAAACAAAGTAAGGTATACAAAATAAATAATGCCAGATCCTTAGCTTGAAAGCAGCGCTTTCATAAATAAAGTAGTCATTTACTATGACTCCAGATTAAATTAAAAACAAACATAACCATAAGACTACTTATGGAGTTGCTTCTGCTGCAGTAAAGCATGCATACAAATTCAGAACAATGAATTGCGTTACCAGATCAAAGAACTATTCAGTCATTAGTTGCGCTTAACTGTGTGAATCAGAAATTTATGTTGGTAAAGAGTGCAATTCACCATGCAGATGAAGATACTTTGGTGCAAATTGCGAAGCACTCGAGGTGGAGAAAAGAACCAAGAAACTGCTTCACAGTGCTGGCCTAACAAAGTTGCCTTCTGCAGCTTCAGAGCTTCAGTGGAATGCAGCAGGCAATGGATCAGGACATGCCTTATCTGGAAAAATAAAACTGCTATGTGGAAAGCTTACAGGAAAGAACACAAGTTGAGCAAGATAAAAGTAATGTTATGACGTACTATAACTTCCCTTCCTATAGAACTGAAAGTATGCAACTAGTGAAGTATGAATGCTGACAAAGCCTGATGTCAATGCTTTGAAACAAAATCCTGAGTTTCATTTATTTTGGAATACTGCAGGACAGCTTGCGGGATACACATATATTCACATAAAATGGCATTGTAAACTAATGTGTGGTATGTTAGTCTTACCCACCTGCTTTGCACTGTTGACACACTGTATGTATTCTTTGGCGAGGGCAGAGCAATTAAGGACCTGCTTGGGGTTCTCTTGGTAGCACTGTAGTATGCGATCCTGCAGATTAGTGCAGACTGGATGTACCTTGTACCTACTGGAATATAAAAGAAATAGAATTCCATGAGACTTGAAGCACAGACTGTCGCATTTAATGGTTCTAAAAGTTGCAAGTAAATTTAAACATTCTGTACTTTCAGCCCCCACAGTTTCCATCTATGACTGTAAAGCCAATGTACACTATAACAAATGCAATCATCCAGTTTCATTAGCTAATCTTGACTATTAAAGTACACATTTTTCACAGCATTTTACTCCACCTACGCAGCAACAACTATACAAAAATTATGCTTATAAACCAAGATGCAGTATATATCTGTGATAAAACGCAATGCACCTTTGCTATTAAAGCAGAATTACGTGGCTAACAATGATCAAGGAGGAAAAAACATGAAGAAATCTGCTTAAGGAAACAAGGATTTGACCTCTGTCAAATCAGTGAATGTACAATATTGTATCCACGTCAAAATTTGCCGTTTCACACGTACGTCTCACAGAACGCTGTCATGCATGTGAATTAACTTTTATTCTGCTTCATTGTATTACCTGCACATACAGTTGTGTAATAGTGGAACACATGGTATTATATTAGCCACTGCTATGATCCGTGTACTTCTTTTATATGCACCTATTTATTTGAAAACTGTTCTGTTGATAACTGTTATGCATAGCCTGGTCTGAAGTTTGTTTTAGCTATGACTTCAGCACAATACATACACTACAAAAATACTGCTGAAGTACAGCAGAAGACATAAAAAGTTGAAGACCGTATACACTAGCTGAAAGCTACAATCAAAGCAATGAAAGCAGAGATAACCAGGATGGCAAGGTATGGCAGAGTAATCTACAGAGGTAGCATACAACAGAGTAACATAAGCAGTAAAAAGGAACTACTTAAGTAAGATGTATTAGTGCCAGGGAAGAATCAACTTGTGCGAAAGCCTGCTATGCAATAAAGAACTGGCTGAAAAGCCATTTACCTGTCTGAGATTACTGTAGATGGAAAACTCCCCTTGCCTGAAAGCATGTGACCTTAATGTTTATTTAATGTAGAGGATATGGGGTGAAAGGCTTTTGCTCCCACAGGCCCTGGAAGAAAGAGTATGAAAGGCCTGAACAGCAAGGAGGCGAGCCCTCATCTCCTTGATGCTGATAATATATGGTCTGCCCTCTGACGAATGGGCTAAAGATCCTGAACCTTGAGAGGGCCAAAAGAAGCAACCCAACCCACGCCCAAGGTATCTGAAGAGAGTACCTGAGAGGGGACTTGGTGCTAAAAAGGAAGTCTTGGGTTGACAGACAGCTGATGAATCCACCACTGAAGCTCTAGTAAGAAGAGGGACTAGAAAGTCTAAAGGATGACAATGCTGGAGCTACACTGACTTTAGGAACCATTGTAGTTTCTTCATATGAAGTCTGGCTAGAGAAAGCATAGGAATGGTGGAAGGTATGAATCCCAGAGCCCTTAGAAATTCTCTGGCTGCAAATGAGACCTGAGGAAGAAGGGAGTGAAAAAAGGCAGAGTAAGAGCCTTGGGTGGTGGCAGGGAAGCCAGCATAGGAATGGCCTCAGCCTGCAAAAACATGATCCTGAAAAAGGAGTCAGAAAGGATTTCTGGAAGTTTATCATAAACTCTAGGCTCTGCAAGAGGCAAACAGCACAGTGAAAATGTTGAAAGCAAGTTCTCTGGACAGGAGCCTGAATAAGCAGGTTGTCTGGATATGGAAATATATGCATCTCCTTCATCCTTCAAAAGGCAATCACAGGAGTGAAGCATTTGGTGAAAACCCTTGGGGCAGCAGAGAGGACAAAGGGCAAAGCAGAGAACTGAAAATGCAAGCAAGATACAGAGAAACACAAAAATGTCCTGAAACGGGGATGAATAGGGATGTGAAGATAGGTATCCTTGAGATCCAGAGAGACCAGAAAAACCTAATGAACAAGAGTCTGAAGGGACACATTCAAAAGGAAGAGATCTTCAGTAAGGTGTTGAGCTGAGAAAGGTCCAGAATGGGCCTCCAGGTGCCTTCTTTCTGGGAACCAAAAACATTCTGGAATAAAACCCCTTCCCCCTTTGAGGAGCAGGAAAATACTTGCTGCTTAGATGTTGCATTGAGACAAAAGGATCTGAAATACATCTGAAAAAAGGGCAGCTGCTCCCAAGGATGTTGAGAATTCCCAGAAAAGGAGGAAGAGGTTTCCACACCATAAAGTATCCCTGACAGATGATGGACAGAACCCAAGAATTCTGAGTGATCCTTAACCAACTGGGAAGACACAGTGAAAGATGAATATAAAAAGGAGGGAAGAGGATAGTCAGACAGAACCTAGCTTGTCTGGAAAAGGAAGCTTCTGAGCAGCAGGCGTTTGAGTAGACTCAGCAGGAGGAGCCCATCTAGAACCTTTTTACCTTTGGGAGGAGGGCAAGACTGTCTATGAACAAAGGCAAGCTTAAAAGGATAACTCCTCTGAAATTTAGCAATAAGGAAAACAAATATGCTTCAATTCCTGTAAGGCCCTGCCATTCCTTGCAGGGACTTAAAAAGCTCAGTCACTGCAGAACCAAACAGTTTTTTTTTATTATGAAGGGGAGCATCCATATATTTGGCCTTAATATCATTAGGCAAAGGTTGAAGGCAAAGCCAAGAGTAACGCCTCAACACAGAGGCAAAGGCAGCAGCTCTAGAAATATCAGCTGCATCATAATTACATTTAATAAAATTGCAAGCCACTTGATAATAGCATCCCAGCAAAGAGAGGGCCAAAACCTTTCCCTGAAAATCAGAAAGGTCGGAGACATCCTGACAGGCCTGAAAAATAAGAGCTAAGACATATTTGGCCATATGGGTCTGATAATTAAGAGCCAAAAACGCCAGGGTAGCAGCAATAAATAGCTCTATTTTCCTGGTCAGAAGGAAGCAATTTAGTAGAAGACAAGAGCTTGGAAAGTGTGTCAGAAGAGACAGATGCAGCAGAGGGATCTGCAGGTGGAACAGTCGTAGAGAAAATTTGTCATCAGGCACCTCATAAAACCTGTCAAGCTTTTTAGGGACAGGAGGTAGGAAATCAGGAGCCTGAGAAGCTGCTGAAAAAGTGCCTAACAGTACAGCTAGAATCAGAAGGACAGCAGAGGGCTTGGGGGACTCCATCTGAGGAGTGTATAATACCTCTTCTGGATGTCATAAATCTGAGTACTGTCCCATTTAAAGAATTCAATCATACGAGTGATAATGTTCCCAAAAGAAAGTTCCTCAAAGGGAGAATCTGGACTAATGGAATCCTCCTCCTCAGAACCATAGTCCAATGGAGAAGAAATCTGAGGAGTAAACCAAGGACTCTTCCCCAGAGCCCAAGTCCTCAACAGAAGAGTCCTGCTCCCTAGGCCTCTTACGTGGAGTAGAAGACCAAGGGAGGCCAGAAACAGAAACTCCCTGGGGAGGCTTCAATGGTATGAGTGCATTAAATAATTCCTGTGTAAAATCCTGCCATTCAGGCTGGGGATCTTTGGGAGTAGGGGAAATCGGTTTGGCTTCCTGCTTTTTCTTTTGCGAGACATCAGCCCTGAAGACCTTAGGAGGTTTGGACCCTTACCAACAATTAATGTAGTGTGAAATTCCTCCCAAACAAGAATCTGAAGAAAGCTCCTTAGCTCCTCGGATATTATCAGCTGAGTTTCCCTGTCAACAGACGTCTGCAGAGCCTCCGAGGACATGCAAGAAGGTGGATCCATGCTTGCCTCTTACATGTTGTGGTAGAGAAATTTGACAAAACAAATGGACAATCCTCGGGCTTTCATCTGACACAAGCGAGACGTCTGAGGGAGGCAGTATAGCAGCTGAATCCAACCTATTTCGGTTTTCTTCATGGCAGATGGCTGACCCTCGAGATGGGATGATTCTGCCATCACACCCTTCGCCAACAACCTATGATGCTGGTTCTCCATGTAGATAGATAAGGAGCAGAGATGACTATAAAGGGTCTTAGACACAAATGCTTGACAAATCATACATGTAATATGGTTGTGAGATGCACCTAAACCAAAAAGACACTACTCGTGATGATCCTTATGGGGAAATCTGTCTCCCACACTGATATTTTCCCTTTATGGATGACATGCAACCTCGCAAACCAAAAGAAAACAAGATAACCCAATGGGGCACTTATCTGAAAACAGCTTAGTAACAAGCATAAACAAAGGGGAACTCAGACAGACAATCAAAGATGGCATTCTGACTGAAGGTAAAGAAGTTCTCAGGTATGTACGTTCATGATTCAAACTTTATGCCCTACACCATGAGCAGGGAGCATACATCTGACGTACAACATCCATAAAGTCCTAAGACTTTGGTTACTGGCGAGACATTGGAATGTCCTGAGCAGGTAATCCCTTTAGAAAATAATACTGCAACAATGCTATGGAAGGACATCAGAATGTACAGCTGTCCTCAACTGCAGACTTCTCAACTCACACTAAATATTTATTTGCTGAAGGAAAACCTTTTATTACATTCACAGTGTTCTTTTATTTGTAAATCCCCATGCTTACACAAGAAGCATGTTATTAGATTAATCATGGGCATTAAGGCAGACATTAACCTAAGCAGAAGTAAGAGAAAAAGTACAGTTTTGTACCTACCATAAATGTAGATGTTCGAGGATTCCATTGCTGCAGTCCTTACTATTGGGTATAGTCCGCATCCAGTCGGCCCGAATACCAGAGTATAAGGCTGACGTCGGTCAGGGCGCATTAGACTGACGTCAGTACGTCAGGGTACTAATGCGCATGACCGGCGTCATATCCTCAGTCTTTTCTTGCCCCAGATGTCAGAAGACCCTAAAAAGACAAGGCCCAAAATACCTGCACCAAAACATGAACAATATATACAAAAATATAAGCAGGTAAATCACCTACACAACCACCCCTAAACACAGAGGGGAAGGAGGGAGGGTAATTGACTGCAGCAATGGAATCCTCGAACATCTACATTTATGGTAGGTACAAAACTGTACTATCTTCTTCGCCTTCCATTGCTGCAGTCCTTACTATTGGGTAGAATCCCAAAGCAGAGGTAAGGGAGGCTGGCAAATCATAAAGAAGCAGGAGCTGACAACATGCCTTGCAAAACAGCTGTGGCAAAACCAGCCCTAGACTTAGAGTAGATAGGAAGGTGATAATGCTTAGAGAAAGTATGCACTGAACTCCAAGTAGCTGCTTCCAAAATATCCTTAGTTGCCACCCCTCAGAAATGCTGTTGAAGTGGCAGTAGCCCTAGTGGAATGAGGCCTAATCCCAGCTGGAACCTCCTTGCCATGATGGGAATAACAAAATGCAATGCAAAAGCCAATCCACCTAGAAATAGTTTGTTTTGACACAGGCTTGCCCTGCGAACTCAAAGCAAAAGAAACAAACAACTGCTGAGACTGCCTAAAATCCTTAGTCCTGCTTAAGTAATAACGCAATTGCCTGTGTACATCTAAAGTATGCAAAATCTTTTCCCCTTTATTTTGGGGGTCTGCATAAAAGGTAGGCAAATGAATAGTTTGGTTTAAAGCCACACTAGAAACCACCTTAGGCATAAAGGAAGGATTAGTACGTAATGATACCCTATCCTTATGGAAAATCAAAAAGGGCTCGACTGCCATAAGGGCCTGCAACTCAGACACCCTTCTTGCAGAAGTAATAGCCAACAAAAAAGCAGTCTTCCATGACAAATATTTCAATTCAGCAGTAGCCGCAGGCTCAAAAGGTTGTAGAGTAAGTTTTTCCAACACAAAATTGAGATCCCAAGCAGGAGTAGGAGCTCTACGTGGGGGTCTTATATTCTTAGCCCCTCTGAGAAACTGCTTGAACAAAGGATGCGAAAACAATGGTGGGTCACAATCATAGTGAGCTGAGATTGCTGCAGCATGAATCTTGATGGAAGAGAAGGACAGACCCTTGTCCAGTAACTCAGTAAGATATTGAAGAGCCATACTCAAATTAGGCTCAGAAATCTCCAAATTCTTTGCTTTACTCCAAAATAAAAATCTCTTCCATTTTGCTGCGTACACTTTCCTTGTACTAGGTCTTCTAGCTTCCATAATCACATTTAAAACTTGTTGAGGAAGTTGAGACCTGCTGTGTTTCAACACAGAATATGCCAGGCTGTCAGATGAAGAGAGTGAAGTTTGACATTGAGCAGATGACCGTCCTGCTGGGATAACAGATGTGGAATCAAAGGTTAAGGCCATGGAGGCTTCTTTACCAGACTCCGTAGTAGAGGGTACCAGTGCTGCCGAGGCCAATCTGGAGCTATCAAAATCATCCTTGGCCTGTCCTGTCTGACCTTTAACAGTACCTTTGGAAGAAGAGGCAGAGGTGGAAAGGCATACAGATGAAGGTTTGTCCAACTGAAAGACAGAGCATCCACTTTCCAAGCTGTGTGATGAAACCCCTTTGTGCAAAACTGTGGCAGCTGGTGGTTTAGTGGAGAAGCGAACAGATCTATGTCTGGAGTTCCCCATGACACTGTCAATTTCTGAAATACATGAAGATCCAGGTTCCACTTGTGGGGATCCATGATTTGTCTGCTTAACACATCTGCTAAGGAGTTCTGTGCTCCTGGCAGAAACCTTGCCTGAAGAGTTAGGTGCAAGCGTGCGCAGTCTCCCATAAAATCATTGCATGCCTGCATAGAGGATAAGAATGTGTTCCCCTTGTTTGTTGAAGTACCACATGACAGTTGTGTTGTCAATTAGAATCAACACCTGCCCTGGAAGAAGTAACTCCTTGAAAGCCAGCAATGCTAACTGCACTGCTAACATCTCCTTTATGTTGATATGTAGATGCTGTAGTCTGGCAGGCCACTTGTCTTGTATCCACTTTACATTTAGATGCGCTCCCAAGCAATGTCTGAGGCATCTGTCGGTAAAATCTGACTCGCCTCTGGCCGGGTCACAGAGAGTCCCTTGTTTAGGTGACATTCCTGAGCCCACCACAAAAATACTCTTTGAAGGCAAGGTATTATTTGAATGACAGTGTCTAAATCCTGGCAGTGCTGTGTCCATACATTTTTGAGATACCATTGTAACTTCCTCATATGCAGTTTGGCATTGGGAAGCACCAGAATACAAGATGCCATGAACCCTAATGCTTGAAGGACTGTCTCTGCAGTCAGCACGGACTGATGAGATAGTTGATGGAAGTAAAGTGACAGACTCTTTTGTTTGTCCGGGGTTAAAAAGGCCATCTGGGCTGCTGTATTCAGTCTCACACCCAGAAAGCACATGTCCTGAGAGGGTACTAGACTGGACTTTATTTCGCTCACAGAATACCCTAGGCATCTTAGCACTGCTATAAGATAGTCCAGATGCTGTAGAAGGTCTTCCTTTTCTTGAGCCAGAATCAGGCAGTCGACTAAATAAGGATAGATTTGAAGTCCTTGTAGCCTGAAGTAAGCTATCACTGGAGCCAGAACCTTTGTGAATACTCTGGGCAGTAGATAAGCCAAAGGGCAATGCAGAGAACTGATAATGAGAATCTCCAGCTTGAAACCGCAGATACTTCCTGTAACTTAGCCTGATATGCACATGAAGGTAAGCTTCCTTGAGATCTAAAGTTACCATCCAGTGATCTTTGCCCAGCAGGGGTAAAAGCTGTTGTAACGCCAACATCTTGAACTTGGGAATGTCCAGATAAGTGTTGAGGAGAGATAAATCCAAAAGCAGTCTCCACGTGTTCCCCTTCTCTGGTACTAGGAACATGCGAGAATAAAATCCTAGGCCCCTTTCTGACACAGGGACTGGTAGAATGATGTCCAACACCCATCTGTCTTGAGTAATTAAATCCCAATTTCCTTTGAAAAGAGACAGTTGTCCTTCCAAAGGAGCTGCCAGACGAGAATCTACTGGCAGTTGAAAAGGCAGGTCATTGGGTCTGTTTACGAAAGGACTGACCCCTGCCCTCACCAGAAGTCTGAGCAGGTGAACTCCTGTTCTAGGCCTAAAAGAACCTTGAGCCCTGCCCCTACCACGCCTAGACCTACCCCTAGACTGGGAATCATAAGCAGGATATGTCCACCCCTTAGCAGGCCAATTTCTACTAAACTTCGTGGCTGTACCTGCAAAAATCTTTAACAGTTTGCATAGACTTAGCTTTGTCCTCCATTTTCTTTAAAACTGCTTCCACAGGTGAACCAAACAACACATCAGACTGTAAAGGAGCATCCAAAATCCTTGTCTTAACATGCTCAGCCAAATTTTGATCCCTCAACCAGGCATGCCTGCGAAGAACAGAACTAGTGGCAGCCACCCTCGAGGAGGCCTGCACAGCATCAAAACCACATTGCAAAGAATGCTTGCCCACTTGTTCAGACACAAACTAAATCCAGCAAGTCTTTACAATCAATACCTTCCGCCAAAGCATCCACCTTAGATTTCAATTGTGAAAGGAGATAATTTTGATATTTCAGCATGTGAAACTGACAATTCAACGCCTCATGGCTAGAGTGGAAGAAGTATACACTTTCTTACCCCACCTATCTAACGCCCTTGCCTCTTTGTCAGTGGGAACAGGATTTTTAACCACAGAGGCCTTAACACCTTTAGGCCCCTGAGAAACAGTTTCTGGGTCCGCCCTAGGACTCTTAAACAAATACTTATGAGCTTCGGGCACCCTATAGTACCTATCAGGTTTAACAGGAGCAGGAGGCAAAGAATCAGGGTTCAGGGAAGCCTCTGCAAAACATCTTCCACCACATTCAACACAGGAGGTATAGCTAAGGGCCTATGCTGGGGTAAAACAAGAATTCCCTAAGCCTCTTCCTGAATCAGAGTAATCCTGGCCTTCCCATTTAAAGTGCTCCCTCATGGAATGCAGAGTCTCTGAAAATGAAAAATCCTCAGGAGGAGAAGTCAAGGAGTGGCATCATCCACATCAGAATCAGAATAATGAGGATACTCCTGCAAATCTTCCGCAGAAGATTCAGAAGCCCCTGAACCCTGTTCAAAACTGTCAAACTCTGGTTCCACTCTAGGCCTCTTATCAGGAGGGCCCATAGAACCTCTAATCATAGTAATCAAATCTTCTGCCATTTTAAGCATATGTTTCTTAGGTACAGAACCCGAAGGCTAGGAGAAGCCCCTACTGAAGCTGAAGTTGGCCTACCTCTAAAAGAAGTTTTGGCAACAGAAGGAGAGGCTCTAACTACTTTGGGAAGAGAGGGAAGAATAGTTACCTGAGAAGCCCCTCAGCCTGGCCTGCCTCCTGAGAGGGTACATCCTGTAACAGTAAAGTTTCTGCCTGAGACTCTATAGAAACTCCTGGCAAAACCTCTGGCTCCACTGAGCCATCTAAAGAACCGACGTCCGGGACTGCCGGTTCATCAACCCTAGGCTTCGCTGTTTTGTCCTTGCGCTTCTTGGATGAAGCGGGCCGGAGCATCCGACGGCATTTTATAATTGCAACTCCTCCCACACACTAATCTGGCACAGTCTAACCTGCTCTTAATACTGCGCTTGTTAAACTTAGCACAAGAGCGGCAACCAACAACGTCGTGCTCAGGCCCTAAACAAGGTATACATAATGTATGGTAATCCCTATGAGGTATTTGTTTCTCACAAGAAATACAGTTATTCACTTTTTCTGACATCCGGTTAAATACTGAGGCAAGAAAAAACCAAAATGTTCCCCAACGGGGTACTTAGCCAACTCTGATTCGGTCTGAAACTCCGGTTTCGGAAATATTTCAGAACGCCAACCTGCACTCGCAAAACTGCTTCTGCATCGGATCACGCGGCAAAAAAGACTGAGGATATGACGCCGGTCATGCGCATTAGTACCCTGACGTACTGACGTCAGTCTAATGCGCCCTGACCGACGTCAGCCTTATACTCTGGTATTCGGGCCGACTGGATGCGGACTATACCCAATAGTAAGGACTGCAGCAATGGAAGACGAAGAACATCATCTCATCTCTACATGGATTTTAACACGTGCCCTTTTACACCCCATCCCCCACATCAACAGCCCAAGATTACAGTCTATTAACTTAAGCAAGCTTTTGCCCAGCCTTTCTTCTTACATTATAATACCTACACTTCTTAAAAACTGAGAGAGGAAAGTACTTGTTTACTTCAGTATATTTATCATGAGAATCACTGAAAACTCCTTACTACACAGCATGCAATTTATATCATGAAATGTTTTATGCAAATATTAAGAACAACTGTTTTACTTAGTTATTTTTCCCCTATTAGTGTCCTTCCAAAGCACAAGAAGTGGTGTATATGGTCTTCAGTCCCCCCCCCCCCCCAAGTTTAACAAAGTCAACAAAAGCTCGATCTTTCTCGGCAACTTTTTCTTGTACAGCCATACTTCACAAATATGATTGATGCTTTATAGTCTCACATTTATTCACTAATGCCAGTGTATCTGGTCTTCTTCCTGTTCATAGACTGTTACTAGGCTAATAATTTGTGGGGCCTGTCTAAGCCTAGCCAAGTTTTCCCGAAAGAATGATTATGTCCAGCATCTGAGCAGGACATTGACAGACAGGCATTTATAAGATACCTCTATGGGTGCCAGGCCCAGTGTAAATTTCCTATTCCCTATCTACTGGTCTAGGTTGCCCTTAAACTGGGTAACAGACGAACTCAGCTTCACATGGATAGGAAGCTTATTCCATAGGAACATCTCCATCTCTCAAACCCAGACTCTTGTTCATCTCCATCTCCCAAGCCAAAACCCCAATTCCAAGGCACTCCTGATTTTTCTAGTCAACTCCTGTCTTTTTTTTCCTGTGTCTCAAGCATTTGCCTTTGGAACACTGGAAAAGATTTCATTAGTAACATCTCTCTATGAGCATTATCATCAGAAGAATGAAAATCACAGTCCCGTTTGATGGCTCACTTTTTTGGAACAAACTTTTGTATTTCCTTCTTAGCCTGTTCTGCATTCAAAATGGCTGATCTTCCAGAAAAACAATATTCTGAAGACAGCTGGATACAGCAGATTGAATCTCACATCTACCTATCGACATTCCCTGATTGCTGGGATAAATTTGCTTCTCTTCTGCATACTGTACAATGGATAATCATGGAATAAATTTGCTTCTCTTCTGCCTACTGTACAATGGATAATCATTTTCCACAAACATTCTACTGTTTCCAGTTTTTAATACTGCACCCCTTTTGCCACAGTTTTGTCAGGATCAACTCTTTCTGCTGGTATGATTGCATCTTTACTAATATAGGTCTTGGCTGCTTCCTCGTGGCCAGGTTTGGAGTATACACAATGTTCCCTTGTCAAGTAACAAATCTTGCTGTCGAATACCGGTCTAGTTATTTTTACTTTCGTAAAATGAATACAATCTGTTCCTTTCAGTTTCTCTGGTACAGCAAAAAATCTCAGTTTTTTTCTGTGTGCTCTGTCCTCTAACTCTACAACTTTTGAAACTGCTCTTCTTGTGAAGTGTCATACTCAACCACTCTTTTTTTGATTTCAACCTATGATTTTTGCAGTTTTATCAGTTCATTTGAATAGCTGTTTAAAGCTTCTTTCATTTTTTTCCAGACTTTTATTTGAGTTGATATACTCTTTAAATGCTTCATTTATTTTAATCTGAGAACATCTGATTTATTTTTCCTCTAAATTAATGGAAGCCATCTCCTATACCAAAGCTGGACCTTGAATTCCTTTTTGCTGAACAGATGCCAGATATTTCCCAGTCACTGTTTTCTTTTCATCAGATTTTCTAGATGATTCTCTTTCAGACTCTGAGTTTCTTCTTTGTTGACATCCAGGCAGTTCACTAGGCTGTGACTTAATTTTACTGAAAGTGGTAGAATTATTACCTTTTATTTGTTGGTTTCTTTTTTCATGCTGGGAGAGCTGAAGTTAAGCTGTTGATCAGTGTGCAGCCATCAACTACTTTAATCACACATGCCACTCTACTACCCCCCTGCACAAAAAAGATGAAATCTAGCTGTCCCATGGCTGACATATGATATTAAACTCATAACCAAAACAGATAAAGTATGGAAATAACAGAAAGCATCCCCTGCAACACAAAAAAGACAATAATACAATACACTCTGAAACAAAGTTACAATCCTTGTTAAAACAAAGAAAGCAGATTGTTTCACCAACTACCTACCAAAAGAAAAAAAATCCTACGCAACTGTCAGAGCCACAGCTGGACTGAGTAGCACCTCACTCCCTCAGATCTTCAAGTGAAGAGCAAAAAAAGGGATTTCAGTTTTTACTGCAGACAAGTCCCCCTCTTCAAGTGAAAAGCAAAATTGCACTGAACAGCATTTCTATACTGGGACAGAAAAAAAACATGCAGGAACTCTCAATCATGCCCCCTATTACTGTGCACCCAGAGCTGATGCCCTTTCACCCCCATCTTTGCTATGGTACTGGCTATTGTGGGGTCAAAGAAATAGGCTAATCAAACCTGGTAGTAAAACTACACCTTCTCCTCTTTCACATGACACATAAAATAATCATTTAATTAACAGTGATATCTTTAACACAGCACTGTACTGGAAATACCCTAAACCCCCAATGCTGGCCTCCCATCTGGATCTCCAACTGATAAGCAAGTCCATTGAAAAAAAAAATACTTACAACTAAAGCTCAGAGATCTAGACCTAGTACCACCTGCAAGTAGCTTAAAAGGAGGACACAGCCTATTTTCTTTACTTACTAACAGATCTATCACCTAATTGTGAGTTCCACAACTGTTGCAAAAATTCATCATACCAATTCATAAAGATGTGAAAAGAGATCACACATTATCCATCTACACAAATGAAGAAATTAAACAGATATTACTAATTTTAGACCTGCAGCAATCATATCCCCCTGCTTCCAAAACACTTGAGAAAAATATATTCAAAAACAGCTGCTAAACTATGTCCTGCAGGTAGAATTCCTATCCCCCACACAACATGATCTGCATCCCTCCCACAGTATTAACACTGCACTTCTAACCTTTATAGATAATGTCAATAAAGCTAGAGATAATGGCAAAGTAGTGTCTCCACATGTCTAAACTTGTCTTAAGCCTTTTACATAGTCAGTCACAGCAAACTTCTACTTCAAATGCCCTCACTTGGTCTCCGTCAGACAACCCTACAAAGGTTTAAAAGCTACTTGTCCAATAAGTATCAGTCAGTAAAATGGCACTCCACCCTCTTGCCATACCCCCCAATCACCACCGGTGAATCACAAGGGTTGGTCCCCTTCTCCAACATTCTCAGCAACACCGGACACACAACCCCAACACAATATGCAGATGACTCCACACTCGTATGCACATCTAACACTAAAACATGACTTACTCCACTCATGCTCAACCAAATAAAAAAAAAAAAAAAAACAAATGCGTATTTTTCCCAAAATCCCTCTCGCATGAAATAACAAAAATGAATATCCTCCCTCTTAATACAACCACTGAAGTCACTTGTCATAGCAAATTATTAGGGATGATACCAAATGTTGATCTTAAATTTGACCTGTGTAATACAAAATTGTATAAAAAAAAATCACCAAAAATTAGGGAAGCTTCTCATAGCCAAAAACTTTCTCACCAACACAACTAAAACTACCCTTTCCACTACTTACCTCTTTCCCTCACTACTTTAAAGCGTTCCCATTTTTACTAAACTCCAGACATCACAAAAATCAAAACTTGAGCAATGCTATAATAAAGTGGCTAAATTTGCAGCAAATATTTCTTTCAGAACCCACCACTGCATAGCACTAAAAAGTCTAAATTGTTGAACTACCCCATCAGCTAACATATACACATCTTACCACCTATAAAATTATCTGGCATCCATCTGCTTTGTCCAGCTCTAAATACCATTCTACACAACTATGCTCTCAATTGGTCATTATGATCCAATGACCAAAAACTCCTGTCTACAAATGTGTGAAATGTGCTGAGCATGGTCTGTACTCATACCATGTTGCACAGACCTAGAACTCCTCACCTGTATCCATCAGGTCAATACCCTCCTTCAAGTCATTTAAAACCATTCTAAAAGACGTCCTAGCAAAAATGATTTTGTTTTTGCTCTACCACAGAATAACCTATATTTCTGAATAAGACCAAGTACCTATTCATACATCTCCTTACTACCCCTTCTTCACTCACTTCCATAATTCAATCTATTTCTCTCCCCAACTGTCTTCTAAATATGCTATAACACTTTTTTCTCTTACTTCATATTGCAGTGTCTGTTTCTATAACTTCCCTTTAATTTCTCTGTAAATTAGCTAAACTTTCGCTAAATAGTAAATCATTCTCATAAAAGTTGTATCTATTCTTGACCAATGTTTTCATACAAAGTCTTATTTGGTATAACTACTTAAACTGTAGAGGTTGTATTATTTTTGAAGACTAATACTATTGTGCTTAAAATGTTTTTGTAAAACATTTTTGAGCTTTTTTCCCTGGGACTCCAGTGAAAATGGGCACCTACCCAGTCAACTTTTAGGTAATCAAATGTCAATAAATAAATTAAAATATCTCCAACTTCAGTCTACCCCCTTTGTCCAAGATACTAGAAAAATGCATACAAAAAAACTAAGTAACCATTTCATTACAAACAGCTTACTAACACCCACACAATATGATTTCCATACAGGATACAGCACTGAAACTACTGCACGATATTTCCTAAATACCATCAACTTAAACAAAATATTAATGTTCCTACCACAGCCATACGTTTAAACCTCTCCAAAGCCTTCAACACTATATCTCTCCTACTTCTCATCCACAGACTTGCAAAAATGGACATTTAGATACTCTGACAAGGTTCCATACTTAACTAACCTGTCAGATTGTCACAAACTTATTTCAACCTCCTGTACTTAACACAGGTGTCTATAAAGGGTCAGTACTCGGACCAATACTACTCCCTATCTTTGTCAACATGCACAATAAAATTCTCAAACCCAGGTTAACACAATACTCAGATGATTCCAACATAATCTGCTCTGCAAACTCCTTCACCCAGTTATAAGACATCACTCAGCAAATCCTTTCACTCAACAAAAGAATGGCTCAAAGAATCCAGGTCTACCTAAACACCAATGAGACAAAATTAAAATTGTCTCAGAAGAAATAAGTACCAAAATAAAGACTACTCAGTCCTCATAAATCACAAACTATTCTTTGGCAAAAACATCAACTAGGTCACCTCAAAAAAAAAAAAAAAAACTTGGCAGGCTATACTATTCTTACCTCAAATGCCACTCTTACAGACAGCACAGACTCTACTCCTAAACATTACACTCTACTGCTCTCCTGTACTAGACAAAAGTCCCAAAACCCATTAAAAAAGTTGGAACAAACATACAACAAAGTTAGCAAATTTGCAGCAAATACACAAAGGAGAATGCATCACTGTACGGCCCTAAAAAAAAAAAAATAAAATAAAAAATCAACTCATTCGTGCTGCATCACCTACTAACAGTCAGACAATTGACTTTAGGGTTACCACCTGTCCCACTTTGTGAGGGACAGTCCCTTTTTGGGCAGTTGTGTCCTGACAAAAAATATTAAAAATGGCAAATGTCCTGAGATTGTAGGACATCATTATGTCCTATATTTTATGCAATAGTTGCATAAAACAGTTATTTTGTATCTAAAATTCCTAAATGTTATAAGAAACAGAATAAGCAACTAAAATGCTACAAGAATAAACTATTATTTAGGCAAAAAAGTTAAGTTCTATCCTTTGTACTGACCGCGGGTATGTGTCGGCCTGAAAAATCTGATGTTTGTCCTGAAAATGTCCCACTTTGGCTATTTGAAAAGGTGGCAACCCTAATTGACTTACCACAAAATACTACATAAACCTAAAAATTGCCTATGTGCATCCTCACCATCCTGACTAGTGGACATATATATCCCAGGTAGACACCTGCATTCACAACCACAAAACATTCTACAAGTGGCTAAATCCAATAACTGATATGGTGACTCACTCTACTCTGTTGACACAGCCAAATTATGGAACTCTGTACCCCATGGCATTAGAAGTGAAACAAGTCAATGCAATTTTAATATAAAATGAAAAATGTAACCTCTAAGTGGTCCTGCCCTTGCAACTGACTCTGCAGCCTACAATCTCGCATACTGCTGTCATCTTACACATTTCGCTCTTTACCTAGCACTCACGGCATATCATTATCCCACCTCCTTACTATTTTTCTCTTGCTGAAGGAATGACGTCTAAAATTATCCCTCGTCTTACACTGTATTCTGATATAATGCTAACTGTGGAGCTTTTCTCTCTGTGACTCTGCTGAAAAGGGACTTTTGCTCAGTTGGACTACCCCAGTTAAATAAAAAACAAAAATAAAAACAAATACATACTGCAATGCATGAATGTGCACAGACAGACAGACATTTAGCTACTGCATACACAATTACTGAAGTCATGTTATCGAAATAGTGAATAATAAAATGAACTGTACAAAGTTATTTAAAAAACAATATAGGGTCTAGACAAAGAACAGTGTGTATACAACTGGCACAAGACTAAACATACCACTGATAAAATGCTTTACTACACCACAACAGAAAGTAAAAGACTTACGGATGAGAGTAAGGGGATTTCTTTTAGTACCTTGACAGCATGCCTTGTGTCCTGTTCTGCATCATTTTTTATCACTGTACCTCCACAATGTTTGAAAAAAGGTTTTAAGGAACCCACAAACCATTTTTTCTTGATACGACACTATCTTTAATCTTTCACAATATACTTGTTCTGCAAGCTGCCATGTTTTTTGCAATTCAAATGACACTGGCCCCTATCTCTTCTCTGCAAAATCTCAACTGTTCTGAGTCCTGCTTCCTTAGGAGTCCCTCATGTCTACTACTCAAAGAGGTATTACTGGCAAATGTAAATAACCGCCAGCTTGTCTATTTTTAGCATTTATTTCAGGATAACCATCACACTGCATGTTTTTTTAATCTGCCTTATAGTCTGTCCTGATCAGACTATTGATATTTATAACACAGACTCATGACAAAGTTTTGACTACCACTGGCTTAAAGGAAAACGAAACAGTCAGGACACTTCCATGCAAGTATTATAGAAACAGTGAATAAATGCCTCACGATGGGTTTGAAATGTCAGCCCATTATTCACGCTGCTGCTGGTAGCATACACACACAGATATATATATATATATATATATATATATATATATATATATATGTGTGTGTGTGGGTCTATGTCTTATGAACGAAATTTCAGAATATCGAAATAAGACATAGAAACACACTTATGTGAAAGTACATAACATCGAAGATGTACTTATGCGAAGTACATAACAAAGATGTACTTGCGCGCAAGCCGTTCACCTACCTTACCTTCCCCTACCCTAAAACTGAAATTAAAAACTTTACAAACTACTCTTTTGCAGGGGGGCAAGCACCCCTACACCCCCCTACTTAAATATACTAACTCTGAGATCGCACTACAGTGGGAAAAAGGATGCAATTCCTTATCGCCACTGTAATGCGCTTCAGAGAACCGGCTTACGTGAAAGTACATCTTCGATGCTATGTACTTTCGTGTAAGTGTGTTTCTATATCTTATGTTTGATATTCTGAAATTTCGATCATAAGACATAGAACCATATATATATATATATATATATATATATATATATATATATACATATATATAGATATATATATCCTAAGGCCTGTGCTGGAAATATTGGTAAAGCCATTCACCTCCTCATCCATTTATTTTATTATTTTTATTTTTTGTAGTCTCACTGCCTGCTGTCAGCTCCACATTACCTGTCTAAAATTCACTAATCACAGGAGTGACAGCCATCACTGTTCAATCCCAATTGTGGGGCTATCATCCAGGTAGACATCAGAGTCTCCCTCCTGTCCCAGGAGCTCCTATCATCATCATCAATGCAGCTTCCAATGAACACTAGTGCTGCCAGACATTTGGGGAGTCCACATTAACTTCCTAGCATGACAGCCCCCCTGACCTACATAGCTATGCCATGAAAGTACGTCCCACTGTCCCAGATTCCATGGACTGCATCACTAAGAACTCCCACTGGTGTTGCCCAAGTGGCTAGCCAAGCCACCTCTCCCCACTAGGAAGGTTTAGCCACATGCTGCCACTCTCATGCTCCTGTACCCACTCCCTCCAACTCCTGTGCCCACTCATTGAACACAGGTCACCTGTGTCACAGGGCTTTACCACAGTAGGGGGTGGTGATCCTTGTATATTTATTTTATGCATGGCTGTTTTTCTTGACCTCTTCCCATTCTATTACCTTTCCCCCCTCTTTAATCATTTGCTTGTGATATCTTGTTTCCTGTTCCAGTTTTATCCAGTAAATTCTAACCCCATCTTCGCTATTCTCTGTACTCTGAGCTGCAGTCATCCCTATTGGCAGAATCTTTTTTCTCCATTCCTGTGTTGTCATAGTTCTTAGAATACTTTCTGCTACCTTATCAATGTAATATTCTGGATGCCTACAGCTATTCTCCTAAAGGATCTGTATCAAAAATCCTAGTCTGTACTTATTTCTTGAGCCCCCCCCCCCCCCATTTCATTATCATCACTTTCCACTTTGAATTACAGCTTTCTGCTTGTGCTATGTATAGGAGCCTTAAATGTGCAGCTCTAAAATATCCCTTCAAGTCAGGTAATCCCAAACCTCCTTATTCTATTGAAAGATCAACTTAGCCCACTTGACTGTTGCCCAGTTTCTCTCCCAGATACAATTCAACTCATTACTACTATCCGCAGCTTCTTCTCTGGTTGAAAAATTGCCTGACCGTATATAAAACTAAAGAGACTAAAAACATTTTCACTGAGTATCATACAGCTCAACATCTCAGTGCAGGAAATATAGACAAAAGCTAAAATAATGTGTGTGTTTGTGTTGGAGGGGTGGACCAATAATATGGGCAGAATTTAAATATTGTTCTTATAAACTTAGAAAGTTGCTAGAATTACATGATTTGTGCTAGCATGCATTTTTCTTAAGGATATGAAGTCTGAGACTCAAATGTATGTTATTTAGTGACTTCAATCCTCAGTGATTTGCCAGAAAATCAGAAATTTTATGAGAAACAGACCAAAAATATGGTGGAAGAATCTCGACAGTTGAGTATACTTCTTAAAGTTCAACAGGTTGATTATTGTTCCCCACAAGGAATCACTAACAGTGCAGTTTCGACTTGTGCACCAGCAGTGACTCAAACTTAAGAGCTTGGTTAACGTTGAAACTGACTGGTGCACCTTGACCCATTTCAAGTTAAGATGAAGACGAACTGATAATTTAACATGCCTGATGTGTTCCTTAGATCAAAGGGGTTACAAGTTGAAACTCATGGTTAAAAAAATGTCATGTCAAGGGACGAACAAAAGTACAAAAGAACCCTGTAACTGTTCTTCAAAACAGTTCATTACTAAATTAGTGTCTGGTTGAGAACCACCAAGTATACAGTAAACTATGTCCCTTCCTTGATTCATTATTAATACGGCTCATATATAAACTGTTGAAAATGATTAGTTGTAAAACACAACTGTGACATCTAACATCTGATCACATATAAAAACATTTTAAGACATGGACTAGTCAAGTTGTTAGACTAAAATCACAATGGCATCATAGTCCGTTAATGAAATAAATCTCGGAAAATCCTCATATCACATAAAAGAAAGGGAGCACACTTGGTTTAAAAAATTATAATGGAGCGAATGACAGCTTTACTAGTGAGGTGAGCAGACTTGGACAAGATGTCTAAATAAAGCAAAAGAATCAGCAGTTTGCATGAGTAACATGTTCCAACTATGTCAATGAAAGTGCTCATAATATTCAGAAAACATTTCAAGTGGATTATCAAACATTTGCAAAGTATCTGCTATGTGATAAATTCATTCTTCTGAAAACATTGACTGAACACAAATACAATGAAATGACATAACACTACAATTTAACTGCTGACCTATTATATTCATTCTTCTCACTAATATGTACAACCTCTGGGTTTAAAAGCAGTCCCCAGTGCTGCATATGGATGGAGCAGAGCTCTGATCCCCACCCCCTATTACAAGCAGTAGTTAAGTAGCTAACCCACAGCCAAAGCCGTGAAAACTGTTTGAATGATGACATACATTGCCAGGTTCAGACAGTGGAGGATTAAAAAATAAAGACCACTCATTCTCCTCTCCTGCAACATTACAGAGAAGGGAAGAACCAAGAGGTATCTACTGAAACTGTGAGCAAGCAGCTAAGAAGTGAGATGTCCAAAGAACAAAAGTGTTTTTTTTTTAATTAGTTTGTTTTCAATGCCAAATGTTGCCTGCACTGGCAATGGACTGAATGGGGGACAGAAACCATTCAGCACCTTTAAATAATGAATTAGACTCGCAAATGATGAGAATACAGATGTACAGCATAGCTTACAAGACCCTGCTATTTTACATATTCCATGTGTGGCACCCACCATTGCGCACGCACAATCAAATCACTAGAAACCCTGTAAGATGTGATGTGCATTAAATTGCGAGTTTAAGAAAATTTCTGTCAGGCTACTAAATCAATTATTGGAGAAAACTTGAATTAGCTTTCTTACAGTTCTCACTGCTGACTAACAGGCAGGTCTGCAGATTACGGTTTGCCAATCAGATAGCTGGAGGTTTAAGACCGCATACTGGCGCTATTAAACACAAGAAAAATAAAGATTCAAACACCTGCCTTCTTCAATTTACACCTCAGATAAATCACAAGTTTAGAACATTATTAAGGCAGCTGTCCTTATTATGATTTAAAACTACCAATCTTTACAGTAACAATATGAGGCTACTAACCCCTTAGTAAAGTTGTGCCACAATTAAATGTCAAAAGTGAAAAAAAATAAACTAATACTCTCTTTTAGTGAAGACAGTCTAATTTCAAACTGTATTTAGCAGTTCAGCAATGCAGTCAGTAAACTGAGACTGGGTGGGAATATTACAAAGGAAGAGAGATTCCAGTCCTATGAATCAAAGCAATCCATAAAGCAGAAAGCCAATGCAACACTGAAATTACAGTCTTGCTGCCATTACGAGCTGCTGGACTTTCAAAGTGATGACCTAGAATGAGTATGTTGTAAGTGGCATAAAGTTGGAAAGCAATTCCATCAGAGCTTCACTTGAAACAATTTCCTTGCCAAATATAAATATGCTACAAAAATTCATATTTCAATTGACTCAGAAAAATTCACAAGACCATCAGAAAAAAACAGAAAGCATCTTAATACTGAATGCTAATATTAGCCACAGCATTAAGTACTACAAAGCGCAACATTACCCGGCTAAACCAAACTTTAAAGAAAATATTTTCCATGGGAAGATAAATGTAAATATACAAAAACACATTCATACCTAGATAACTTTTTTTATTAAACTAGCAACATGATACAGCTGTATGTAACATTATACACTTTTAAAATCAAGCATTAATTCAATTTCAAATACTAGTTAGGGGATACGTCAAGGGTAACAAACCCAACCAGCTACATCTGCTGGTGCTCTGGTGATGACAGATGAAGTCTCAGGGCATTAAAAGGGGAAGCTGGTGTATGGAAGGCATGCACTGTGGCTACCTAAGCTGATGACAGCTCCCATCTCACATGCAGTGCACTTGTGTGGACATAGCTGTAGTGCTGGCAGTCCCTTTGATGAAACAAGTGTGCACATCACCTCTAAGGGAGCATTCGGGGCCTTACGACAAAATGCCAAGATGCAATTGAAAATGCACATGTCCTCAAATGTCTGCCCTGATTATGACCACCCCCCCCCCGCAGATTCTCCCTCCAGGACAATCTGTGGATAATCCTTACTGCCAGGGATGACAAAGTACCATTGGAGAGGCTTGACAGTCAGCACAGAGAAGCAAAGGATAAAGAAATAAAGTGGGGAAACTGGAGAGAGAACAGCTATCTACAACATAAACACAGTGGATAGAATTACATTTTGGGCTCATTACTTTGATATGTCACTGGACAGCATTACTCTGAAATGAATACAACAGGATTCTACATTTTAGATTAGTGATTTCCAAACAACTGCTTCAGCTAATTTGTTTCTTCCCACTGCTGTCAAATAATTGAAACTTGCATTTTTAAACAACTGTTAACATTTTAATTTCTGACATTCTTGGCAGCACAATATATGTACCCAGCATTTTCAAAGGCTGCCATGCATTGATAATAGGGCCAAATGATGCTGTTCTCACAGACTCGTTCATCTTTGTATTGTAATCAGTCACACACAGTTTATCATAACCATTTTTATTTTTCCCTTAAAATACCAGCTGGGGTATTAAAAATTCAAATGATTTCATGTACGACTTATCAACACTGTGTTTTCTCTTTGTTTTTATCATATAAAATGATAGCAGATCCGTTATTTTAAATCAACATTCTTACGAATAAGAGTAATGTATACACAGACTTCCACCATATGTTTTCTAATGCACAGCAACAGACTGTTTAATTTGTTTTTTCTTTTGATTTCTGACTAAAAAATTTTAAGAATAACAGGTGATACAATGTAGTTTTACATAAACAAAAATCCAGATCAGATGGTATGATTCATAGTTGCCACCTCTGTGTTATAACTTATTTTCCAAATATTACTTGGCCATGTAGCATCACAAAAATTCTCCATTCCAACAGAAGTACTTGCTTTTCTCTGCATACTACTTGTATGTGCTGCCGAAAACGTTCCATAGCAAACATAATTTCTAATCCATAACTAATGTTCCTTTATGTTCAATGAACATCCAGGATAATTTTACTCTGTTCCATGATGCTCTTACATGAAGCAGAGGTGCATTGAACTTCTCTGACTGTAAAATTCATGACCATTTTGTTGTATTCCTAATTTGTATTCTGGTCAACCTGAATTGTGCAAACGAAACAAGCATCTTAAGCTCTTACCCTCCCTCCCTTTTCTCTCTCTCTCTTGGATGATCTTCATCTATATTCTAATCAAAACAACTATTTATCCTATGAGAGATCCATCTGAAATGCACTCTTGCTGTATATATGAAGGTTAGAAAAAATAATTCAGTCACATTTTCCAATATCTACTTCATTCTATTTAGGATCACAGGGAAGCCAGAACCTATTCTGGCAAATAGCAGGTGTAAATAAAGCTTTAAAACAATGCTGAATGGGATGATAGTCTGTCACAGGATGCGAGCGTGCAAACACACACACACAGGCAACAGGAAGCAAAAACAATTAATCTGCCAGCATATGTCTTTGGGATGTGACAGGATACTGGAGACCACTGGGAAAAAAACACATGGGCATATAAGGGAAAAGCAGACTTCACATAAAAATCATCCCAGCTGGTAACCAATCACAGGGAACAAATGCTAACAAATACAGTATCATTAACTGGCACCCATAGAGATTGGTAGACGCTGGATAACTGCAGTTTCTGGTTGCTTGAGAGCTACTATTAAAATTGGCCTGACTAATACTGTACCCTATACTATTTGTTTGGTTTGACTTGTTCTAAGTTTGGGAAGAGAGGGAATTTATTCCTGTCTTCCTTTTTAAAATTTAAACTCTACAAACGTAAGGTATGTTTCTCGGGGGGGGGGGGGGGGGGCAGAAAGTGTAACACATGAACATTTTACTATATTTCTTCGATTGTTTTGCTGGTTGCTTGAGTTCCAGTTAACTGAGTTTACTGTACACCACTTGGTCACTTAGAAAAAACACCTTTACCAAAAGACACAGGACATGGGAAAAAATTCAGACACACACAAAACAGCCTGAAAGATTCTTACTTTAAATAGTGATACTGCCAACAATATTCATAATGGGTATTACATGTACATCCTTACTGGAATGGTCAGTTTGGGTCAAAAGCAATAAATGTGAAGACAAGTAAATGAACACTGTTTTTGAATATGAACTTCAACAAAGTTTAAACTGTATCACTAAAATAGTGTGCCCACTACTAAGTCACTTTTACTGCAAACCATTTCATGAAAAAGGGATGCAATAAAAGATGTACCATACTGACTGACAACAGTTCTTACGTGATGATGATCAGAACATCTTGCAGGCAGTAGTAACAGGTAGGTCTTTGTCCCAAGGGTTCTTCCTGATGATGATACATACAACTAGTTACTGGTCTTCCTGCACATTATACCAAAACCAAAAAAGTAAAAAAGTCACACAGACAATCCAGTTAGCAAAAACTACAAGAAAAAACTAGCCAAACTAGGGTTTTCACTGTGTGGTACCTTAAACCTCATGTAAGAGAGGCCCATTGGATATATGAAAATGACCCCTTAAGGACATCAAGTGTTTCAGCTGTATGGCTTCTGAATGTCCATGACTTTTTCCTTTTTAAGTCTTTATGGAAAGATTCAGACCAACATCAAGGGTTGGGGTTTGGCTTTACTGGCCTGAGTCTGTCCATAAAGACTTCAAAAGGAAAAAGTCATGGACATTCAGAAGCCATACAGCTGAAACACGATGTCCTTAAGGGGTCACTTTGCATATAGCCCATGACCCTCTATTACAGGAGGTCTGAGGTATCACACACTGAAAACTCTAGCTTGGCTAGGGTCTTTCTTGTAGTTTTTGCACATATTAACACCAGTAAACATCCTGAACTACATATGCAACTGACAAAACTGCAGGTACAGGAGAGTCCTCAGAAGACCCTGCTACCCAGCACCATTTTGTATACACTGTCATTTACTAATAAAGCAATGTGTTGTTCTTGAATATTCAAGTCAGCAAAAAGGTGACAAGAACAGTCTTCAAAACTTTGGGAATTATCCTAAACAAAACAATTTACTAAGGAATGTAGAAAACAGTGAAGAAATGTGTGGAATATGTAGTGACACAGCTATCAAGTTGGTAGGACAGACTGGATATGGAAAGGTTGAACAGCATCAGATCAGTAAGTTCAAGACCGTGAACAGGTGGGAAGAGCAGTCTGAAATGAAGAACAGGTTACAAAAGGGAAGAAAAAATTCTGCAGCTCAATGCGCACAGCATTATGTTTGTGATAACAGTTCTATTACAGTATATAAAGATAAAGGAGAATGATCAGGAATGCTCTGTCAGGTGGCCAGAAAGATTCCAGGTGTGCCAGCTCTTAAAGGTGTGATGGAGAATGATCAGGAATGCTCTGTCAGGTGGCCAGAAAGATTCCAGGTGTGCCAGCTCTTAAGATGTGATGGTGGAGGTTTTCATTAACTTTGGCTGAATAACAGAGGCTACCACAATGGTCAGTGGCCACTCTGTACTTTATTCTAGGCTGAAGGAGGTTAACGGCCTTAAAAGAATGCAATATTTAGTCTCTAAAGGTCACTCAGTACACACAAAACAAGAATGATCCATTCAATAGTCATTTCAATTTATGACAATGGCATATAAGGGTTGAGCACTGTTTCATATGGCCAGATGGGTACTAAATACTGACTCAGCAGCGGTTTCACTAAGGACAGTGATGTAGTTTGGATTAGTAACTCAAAAACTGATGACCAGGAGAACACTGAAGTGATAACTACAAATCCAATAGTCCAGGATTTCTTGAAATACTGGAGAAGCAGACAGGACAGGTGGGAATTTGCAGACAATATCAATTCACTCACTCTGGGGTTAGGCAAATGGTCAGGTGTATGGCTGAAGAACATAGACTGCTAAATGCATTCTGGTCTGTCAAGCAACACAAAGCATCATAGCCAGATTTCAGTGCAGGAATGGGAATATACTGATCCCAGTGCGCTGAGACTTTGTTCTATCTAAAGAGGAACGTAGTTGTCTATGTACAGCAAGTAAATGAAGAGAGTGTACTCTCCCTTATTCTGAAAATGAGAGAAGAAAACGGGAAGATTCATATATTGATTGATATTATCTTACCTAGCGACTTTAGGCAAAAAAAGATAGACTGGTAAAAAAGGCTACTCTATCTTTGTGAAATATAAATTAAGGAAATATTCAGGAAAGGGCTGGACGTTCAGAGACCCTTTTTGCTGAAGTAATAGCTACCAGGAACAACATCTTCAAAGAAAGAAATTTTAAATCTGCTGCAGCTGCTGGTTTGAAAGGGGGCTGACTAAAGCTTGCAAAATTATGGTCAAGTCCCAAGGAGGAGTAGAATATTTTATAGGAGGATGGAGCAGAAAGGTGCCCCCAAGAAAGGCTTTACAGACTTTGGATGAAGCCAGTGAGGAAGAAGAATGTTGTCCAAAATGAAAATTGGAGGTAGCTGGTAGCTGTACTTTAACAGTGGTGGAACTAAGCTCCATTACTGAAAAGGAAGACCAAAATATCTAAAACTACCAAGACACGGGCTGTGAAAGGATCTACTTGTTTTTGTTGCACCCATACAGAACACCTTTTTCATTTCCTCTTATAGACTTTCCCGGTTAAGGATTTACGGGCTGAGATCAATATTTCCTGAAAAGGAGAGGAGAGCCTGGGGTGTCTAGCCATCACTGGTACCAGAGAAACCATGCGGTTAGTTTCAGTCCCTGAATGTCCGGGTGAAGGTGCCCTGATGGGTGAGAAAGTATATCCAGATTTGGGTCCAGCATCACTGGTGGGAAAATCAGATGAGACCAAAGAAAGGGGAACCAGGTTTGTCAAGGCCTGAAGGGAACAATGAGGATTACTCTTCTCTTCAACCGGACAGCTTTCTGTAAGAATTTGGGAATTAAAGGCAGCTGAGGAAGGGCACAGAGTAGACTGGGAGGCCAAGTATGGACTAGAGCATCCCTGGGTGGCTGTCCCGGAGGAGGGATCAAGCCAAAGTACCTGCTGCATTTGTTGCTGAGAGGTGACGCAAAAAGAATGCAGCAAGGTTGATATCATTTCTGAAAGAGTTTGTTTGCTGTGGATTGATTAAGGGACCACTCGTGAGGCATCAGTAAAATTCGTCTGAGCCTGTCTTCCAAGATGTCTGATTCTCCCAGAATGTGTGCTGCCACCAGAACACAGTTGGCAGAGATCGACCTTTGACATATTCTCATAGCTTCTCGACATAGGGGGTAAGATCTAGTCCCCTCCTGTTTATTGATGTACCAGAACACTGACATATTGTCTGTCTGAACAGCAATAGTTCCTAGAGGGAGAAAACTGTGTAGTTCTTGCAACGCCAGAAGAACCCGTCTCATCTCTAGTATGCTGATATGCAATTTGGTCTCTTTGGTCTCCTAGGGTTAACCACGTACCTAGGACTGCTCAACCCAGATAATGCCCCGTCCACACCATATGGGAGGTGTCTGCTGTCAACGTGGCATTTGGGGGAGGAAGAACTAAAGGACAACTGCAAGTAACAACTGCAAGTAATATCTGTAGAGTGAAGCCATTACAGAAGAGATTCTTTGCAAATCCGATAAAGTCTGACCGGAAATCTTAGGGGATTCCTGTGTAGTGACCACTGGACCATTAAAGTCCACTGCATAATTCCCATATGAAACGCTGTGGGCAACAGAGTTCTCATGGCTGCCATGAAACCAGGCGCTCTGAGAACTAAACTGACTGGTGGTTTCAGAATGGCCAAGATTTGTTTGTTGTGACATCTTAAATTTGATACCCTGTCTGCTGTAAAATAAGCCCAAGAAATTCTTGTGTCCAGCCGTGTTCCTATGAAATCTACCACCTGAACCGGTTCCAACTGGGATTTGTGCAGGATGATTATTATTCTAAGAGCTGGAGCCAAGTTGAGGAGATAATTCTTGGCTTGTAACAACAAATGTCTGGTTGGAGCGGTTAGGAGCCAGTCATCCAGACAGGGGAAACTCTGCTACCCTTACAGCCTGAGATGGGATGCCAGCACTGCCAAGCACTTGGTGAACACCCTGGGGGCTGTGATGAGACCAAATGGGAGTGATATGAACTGGTAATGACTGGCTCCTAGCCTGAAATAAAGGTATCATCTGGAGCATCTTTCTATTTAGCTACTACACATCCTTCAGGTCCACAGAGCACATCCAGTCATTCATCCTCACCAGGGTAGGATGGACTGAACCGTGATCATCCTGAATTTCGTGTTCTTTACATATTTGTTCAGAGAAGTCAAGTCCAGAATTGGTCTCAGGTCCCCGGTCTTCTTGGGTACCAAAAAGAATCTGGAATAGACACCTGATCCGACTTGATAGGGAGGGACCTCCTGGATGACTTTTTTTGCAACAAGTTTGCAACTTCTTGGCTGCATCCTCCCTCTGATTGGGTGGGAACATCTGGGAGGTGATTCTTTGGATTCGGTTCTTCTAAAAAGGGAATGAAGTATTTTCTGGATATGATCCTTAGCACCCACTGGTCATTTGTGATGGCATCCCAGGCTACAGGGTGCAAGGAAAAAGCACCCCCGAGCCATGGGCTCAAGCTCAATGCCAAATGTATAGTTATCCCCTTTGGGAAAAAGTATGTACCCGTGAATTACCACATAGGTGGCAGTACACTAAACACCGAAAGTGTGATAAGAGACTTGGGGACACAGGTGGACAGTAGTCTCACCTTCAATAACCACATCGCCACAACAGTCAGGAAATCCTTCTGTGGCACACCTCAACACTAAGAGCTTTTCATCCAAAAAAAGGAGGTCATTGTTCCACTGTACTCACCCCTCATTAGACCCATTATAGAATACAATGCCCCATTTGGTATGTACCTCTCAAGACATCTGCAACAACTGGAAAGGTCGCAGAAATACCTCACTAAAAGAATCACAGACCTAAACAGATGCCCTATGCTGACTGCATTAAAAAACTCCAGCTATACTCTGTCACATATCGTCTACTCCGAGGTGATCTCTGCTTAACATACAAGACCATGTCAAACGCAGAGCTGCTGGACATGCTACACTTAAAGAAATCCCAATCCCTCTCAGCCACACGCTCCAGGGATCTAAACCTTGTCATTACAATACACAAAACATGCTGGAGGGATAGGTTCCTGACCCAGAGACTCCCCAGACTCTGGAATAGACTGCCCATGCATGTCAAGCAGAGCATCTTTTTGGCCCTCTTCAAAAGGAATCTTGATGACTGGATGGGAGAAAGGAAATTCATCCCGGGAATCACGTCAGTCGCCCTGCTAGACAGGGGTCCAGGGAAGTAAATAGTGTGGGAAGAAATAGCCAGGGAATTGTTATGACTAGGTTTGTATAGGCCCTAGGGCCAATAGCCTAGTACCAGCCTATGAACCGACTGCCTCCACAGAAAGGCAGTTAGGCAACCGCTCAGGAGTGCTAGAAGGGTCTGCCCAAGGAGGGTTCCCAAGACCCTTGGTTTTGTGGGCTCCCTCTGCCTCATGGGTGGTAAGTACCACTCTGGTTATTTCTCCCTCAACTTCTGGGGAAAAGTCTCCAGGAGAGTGCTGAAAGCAGCTTGATATTTCTTGAATCACACCTTTTAACTGCCACACTGGTTTCTGGAAAAGGACCTTTGTGGAGTAGAAAAACGGATTCCGATTGCAGACAAGGTCTTCTCATCTTCATTGCTGTGGGAGAGTGTGTCTCGACCAGCGGGTCCAAACAAGGTCGAACCATCAAAAGGCACATTGACGGGCTCAGCAAAGTCACGCAGCTTCATCTGGGCGTGACGCCTTATGGCAATGCCAAAGCTGGTACCCTCTGCCACAAGGGATATAAGCCTCATGGACATGTTAGCCACTGACTGAAAGGTGGCCAATCTGGAGGAAAAGGTCTTCTGTTCCTCGGCAGACATGAACCCCAAGGCCAAGCTATAGAGATCCTTGACCAGGTCCCCTCTTATCTTGTGAAATTACATAGTTTAACACCCTCAGAGTAAACGTGGAGGAGGCATAAACTCTCTTGCCAGATCTGCCCAAAGTCCGCGATTCTCTAATGGGTTGATGGACAGAGGAGCATCCTTGGGCTAGCTCCTTTTTGGTGGCTGCCGCAACAACCATGGCATCTATGTGGATACCCTTGGCCCAGAAGGTCTTTGTTCAGGGGTGCACTTAAGATTTTATCTGCACATTTTGGTATGGGCTCTATATCATATACAGTTCTTTACATGCCCTAGAAGACACCAACCCAATGAGTGGGTCAGCAGGGGAAACACCCAGGATGTAGATGGGCTGGACCCAAAAGCCTCCAACGGCATCGATTCTTCCAGAGAAGGACTCTGGGCAGACCAACCACCTCTGATGGAGAGTTTCTAAAATGTCTCCAAAGAAGATCTCTTCTGACGGAGATCTTGGGGATCCTTCACCTTCCTCTAAGTCTGTGTCAGTGGTCACATAATTCCTCAGGGGAATAAATGTGCCTCCAATTGCAACATCTCTTTCATGGAATTTCCTGGGTGGGATGCTCCGGGGAGGTGTCAGAAGAGCCTTGGAGTTCTACAGACGGAAGTGTATGAAGACTTTCTGGAGCCAGCTGTCCCTGTGGTAGACTAGAAGCCTCAGGCACCAATCCAGAAGGGGTAGGGATAGGTTCTGAAGAAATGAGAGCTGAAGATCTCCTGGATTGGGAGAGGGCCCTCTCCACCACTTCGAAAGTCAAAGGGCTCCAGGCCCCTGGAAATATCCCCTCTGGAGTCAAGACTACTGAAGCAGACACCTCTTGAAGCTCCAGAGCCTCCCATTCCAAAGGGGGAGTCTGAGCTGAACTATCGAACACAGACGCTCCAAATGGAAGCGACCACACTGAAAACTTCAGAGTGGAAGTCAAACCTCTAGGATCAACGTCGAGCCTACATTCTGAGACACATTCGGCCTCGAAGCAGTCAGAACCAAGTGTGCCATGGAAATGGTCAGGGGCGAAGAAGGGATCATTATCGGCCCTGACACCTCAGCTCCCAGAACGAAGAGAACCAAAGACTCTGAAACAGAGGGCTGGATAAGAGACGGAGCCATGGGGTGGAAAGGTGAAAGCCTCATGGATCCAGAAGGAGACAGAGTGGACAAAACCCCATCTGGACCTGAGCCTCGAGAAATTGCTTCATTAGTCTACCCACGTCTTTCTCAGAGAGGCTTCGAGAAGATCTTCAGGGTGTGTAAGACGGAGGCCCTGGAGGATTTCTGTGGAGAAGGAGCTTTCTGAATGGGGGTAGTCAGCCCCAATCAAGAAGTCAAAATACGATGAGGAGACCTCTCATCCAATCTGCTCATCCCCAAGGAAGCAGATGAGGCTTGGAGTCGAGGAACGGCAGACAGAGCAGAAGCAGCCTGTGCTAATGGGGTTGTCTCCAAGGACCTTGGCGCCTTTTTAGGGGTCTTAGAAGACAAACTCGCAGGGATGCAGTTCCTGCTCTCCTAGAGCTCTTTAGACAATTTGGAGGGAGGTTGAGCCTCTGACGTTGAGGGGACAGCAGAGGAAGAGGAAGGAGGGAGAAAACCTTTGAAAATAAGTTCACTCTTCTATCTGCCAGGGCCCTGGGTAGAAAACTTTTACAAATCTTCAGTCACTGTCCAGATGTGCAGGCTCCAGGCAGTAGTGGGCATCAGACAGTGGGATCTTGTGCCCACAGGAAGTGCATTTCTTGAAACCTTACCCTGTTTCTCTTTCTGATTGGCCGTAGCTAGAGAGAAGAGATTTTTTTTTTTAAATAGAGAGGAAAGGAAAAGAACTCTATGGCGAGAAAAGCCTGATTAATAGGAAGAAATGGTTATCCTACAAAACTTTTAAAGTACAAGAAAGAGAAAAGGGTAGGAAGATTAAGAAGAAAAGAAAAATAATCACACACACAAAGCGACAAAAACAAAATTAAACCCACGGAGGAGCTCAGAAGCACTGGAACCTCTCTGGTATTCCGATGAGCGGCAAATGAGATCTGGGGTAATCTGGAGGGGTGAAGAATTATGGGTAGGAGGGAGAAGCTCGAGCTTGGAATCTTTAGCTAGTGAAGCAGTCAGTCAGTTTTGAGGGTCAGACCAGAGACCCACAGGTTAATGAGTGAATGAAGATGATAACAACAGATCTGAAGTATTTACTTTAATTTTACTGAAAACAGACACATCAATGCAAATTTAAAAATAAAAGACCATTACCAGCCAAAACTGAAAGAAAGAGACTTACTGTACAATAACCTGTGCAATTATACTGAAATTTTCTTTACTTTATTCCTATATATTTTCAGTCTTTAACCGATCATCTCAATACTAGTCCTGCACTCCCATCTGAATTTTAGAACATAATCCCAGAAAGACTAATTTGGATTTTTCTTTTATTGCCCCTCAAGTCACAAAACACAGTTGTCTGAGGTGTCTTATGGAAAATGAACTATATCTGAACTGTTTTACAGAAAACAGAAATGTGTACTACAGAAAAGCTAAAAATAAGACAACCTTCAAAGTGGGCTACTTACAACTCCCAAGTAAAGAAGTGGACTTTACACAAAACAAGTGGAATGACACTGATCCCCTTTACATTTGCAGCCACTATATTTTCAACCTTAAACTATAAGACATTTATTTTGTGCATGTCCAAAGGTGGTGACATTTGGCTACCTATAGAAGAAACATTAATAGTGTAACTTTTTCTGCTATTTTGTTGTTAGTCTGCCATTATTAATTGTTTGATTATCATTTCTAATTGTTGTATTGATCTGTTTTAGCACTCAGTGTGGAGGTATTGTATCATTTAGGAAGAATGTTTGTGGCTTCCTAAACTGCCATAAATAGTGAATGTCCATCTGAATGCATTTCTGCACTGTGGCTGAACATCTGCTACCTAGGAGGTATGTCTGGTGAGACTACATAGTATCAAAGTACGCATCACTGAATACTGCACCTGCTACATAGGAGGTATGTTCGGTGACATTACATTGTATCAAAATACTTGTGGACTGAATACTCCAGCTCATTTGTGTCTCAGCACCTGCTACATGTGAGGTTAGCCTGGAGCCCATACACTGTAGCAATAAAACTTTTAGTTTGTTACAGTGTTGCTTTGACATGTATGGGACATTTTATTCTGTATCTCTTCATTGTGGTTGACTATCTGATTTGTGAAAAGCTGACTGTGATATGGCACTGCGTGCTTACTTACACGTGGGTTCAGAGCTGAGCCATCGGCTCAGAGTTGGCCGCTTTACTAGCTAAAGATTTCAGAATAGCTCGAGGGCAGTCCCCTATCCCATGATGCTCTCCGTCCTAGCCCAGATCTAGTTGGCTGAACTCAGCAGCAAGAAAAAGATAACTCAGAAGTACTCCATCAGGAGTAAGAACCCCAGAAAAAGACTACCAGACCACAAGTCTACCTGTTCTTCGAGACCCTGGAGGGGGATGGTGGGAGGGAATGTAAGAATAAAGGCGAGATAAACAACTCACATGGAACGTTATGGTAAGAACATAACTTATTTATGTGAAGTTGTTAAATCACGCCGTTTATTCTTACACGTGGGTAGCGTACCAAGCACCCTAATCCTGGGTGGCTCATGGGAGTATATTCCTGAGGACAGTGGAACCAAAGAAAGCCCTGTCCCTGGAGGCCTTGTCCAGTCTGTAATGAGTGATAAAGGTATGAGGCTTAGCTGCACATATAGTATCCAAAGGTAAACGAGCCGTATAAGCCGAAGACGTGGAGACAGCTCTAGTTGAATGGGCCTTCACATCATATTCTAATGTATAATTGGCAGAAGAGTAGATAAATTTAATGCAGTCAGTTAACCATTTGGAAAGGATAACTTTAGAAATTGAGAATCCTTTCTTGGCGTCTGCATAAGATACAAAGAGCTGGTCAGATCTTCGAAATTCCTTCGTCTTGTCCAAACAGAATCTCAATTGTCTGTGGACATCAAGTTTATGCAACATGTATTCCAACTGACTAGAATGATTACAGAAAAAGGTTGGACGTTCAATAGTTTGGTTCAGATTGGTCTTAGAGCACACTTTTGGCAAGAATGAAGGGTTAAGTCCTCAGTGAAACCCTGTCTGGATGAAACACCAAATAAGGTGGTTTGACAGAAAAGGCTTGAAGCTCAGATACCCTGCGTGCTGAAGTAATGGCCACCAAGAAAATAGTCTCCCAGGATGGGAACTTCAATTGCCAAGATGATGCAGGCTCAAAAGGAGGAAGAATAATGCAGGACAGAACAAAATTTAGATTCCATGGAGTAAAGGGCTGTCTAACAGGAGGCCTGAGATGAATGGTGCCCTTAAGGAAGGCCCGACACAATTTGTGCGACATTAAGTTAGAACCCTCAGTTCCAAGATGAAAATTTGAGATGGCAGCCAATTGTACTCAATTGTGGCAGCCGCAGCATCTTCTTTAAAAAGTTTAGAGAGAAATTCCAGAATACTAGCAATAGGGGCCACATAGGGATCAACGCTGTTACGAGAAGCCCAAATGGCTGAACGCTTCCATTTACTAGCATATAACTTTCTGGTAGAAGCTTTATAGGAAGATATAAGAATTTGCTGTACAACCGAAGAAAAGTCATGTGACCTGGCTAGGAAGGGAATTGGAGCAGCCATGCTGTCAGTCTGAGGGAATGAAGAGAGGGGTGGAGGGTCCCTGATGAATGTGTCAGAAGGTCTGGAACTGGGTCCAGATTCCAAGGTTCCTCCAGTTGGTAGAGTCGGAGAAAGGGGAACCAAATCTGACAAGGCCAAAGCGGAGCTATTAAGATTACCATCCTGCCAAGGGCTTTGGCTTTCTGCAAGAACTTGGGAATCAGGGGAATAGGAGGGAAGGCATACAGGAGTCCCGGGGGCCAATCGTGTACGGGTGAGTCCCTTGGGCTGTCCCCTGGTGGGGGATTTAGGGCGAAGTAGCTTCTGCATTTGGCATTCATAGGGGATGCAAACAGGTTGCAGCAAGGCTGGCCTCACCTGTGGAAAAACTTCTCCACAACTTCATTCTTGAGGGACCACTCATGAGGTAACAGAATGGCTCTGCTCAATTTGTCTGCTATTACGTTGGATTTTCCCGGGATATGTGTTGCAAACAGAAAGCGCCCGGTGGGCACAGCCCACTGCCAAATTCTCAAGGCCTCTCGACACAGGGGGTAAGACCTGGTTCCTCCTTGTTTGTTGATGTACCAGGCAATCGACATGTTGTCTGTCTGTATGGCAATCGTCCCTACAGGCAGAGAGTCGTGAAAGTGCTGCAACGCCAAAAGCACCACTCTCAGCTCCAGAACATTGATGTGCAACTGCGACTCTGTCTCCGACTAGGTGCCTTGGGCAGTACTTCCCTGAAATAGCCCCCCCACCTTATCAGGGACGTGTCCATGGTCACCGTGGCCAACAGTGGGGGGAGAACAAATGGACAACTCATCGTAAGCTGTTGGTTGGTCAACCACCAGCGAAGATCCTTCTTGCAAGAGTCCGTAATCATGACTAAGGATGACATGGGAAGTTGTTGGTATGACCACTGGGTGAACAGTAACCATTGGAGAATCCTCATGTGCATTCATCCCAGAGGAACTGCTATGAGAGTAGCTGCCATGGTGTCTAGGAGTTTTAGAACCTGATGGACCGGTACTTTTTTCCTCTGCAGAATGTCTTGAGACCTGAGTCCGTAAAGAGGTTATTCTGTCCAGGGGTAATCTTATTGTGGCGGTGGTAGTGTCTAGTTCTGCTCCGATAAAGGATATATGCTGTGATGGCGACAACGGAGATTTTTCGAAATTGATAGTGATGCCTAGCTGAGATCAGAGATTGAGAGTGTGATCCCTGGACAGAATTAGTTGATCCTGTAAGCGGCGGTAAGGAGCCAGTCATCCAGATATGGAAACACTTGGAATCCTAGACGTCTCAAGTGAGCCATAACTACTGCCATGCATTTTGTAAACACTCTGGGGGCTGTTGTGAGTCCAAAGGGCAGTGCTCGGAATTGGTAGTGACGGACTCCCAGCCGGAAACGCAGATGATCTCTGGATGGCCTGGCCATTTTGATGTGGTGGTACGCATCCTTGAGATCTACGGAGCACATCCAATCGCCCACTCCGAGGAATGGAAGGATAGACTGAAGCATGACCATCCGGAACTTCTTCTTTACAAATGTGTTGTGTCTGCTGAGATCCAAGATGGGTCTCCCGTCCCCCGTCTTCTTTGGAACTAAAAGGAATCTGGAATAAGTTCCGGATCATATCTGGTCTGCTGGGACTGGCTGAATGACTCTCTTTTCCTGCAGCCTCTGGATTTCTATGGCTGCTTGATCCCTGAGACTAGGTGGAACATCTGGGATTTTTGTGCCGACAGGCGGGCTTTGTAGAAATGGAATGAAGTATCCCCTGGTAACTATGCTTTGGACCCAATAATCTGTTGTAATTCCTAGCCAGGCATCCGGATACAAAGCCAAGTGACCCCCGACTGCCTCCAGAGCAGGACAGTTGGGCCTCCTCTCAGGAGTGCTGGTAGGGCTTGCCAAGGAACTGCTCCCTGTCACCCTGATTCTGCGGACCCCCTCTGCCGCCAGGATGGTGTCTTCCGTTATTGCCCCCTCCTATGCCCCTGGAGGGGGTTTCACTACGTGTGTTCTGGAAAGCTCCTTGGGACTTCCGGAACTACATTTTCCCACCTTTCTGCCCTTTGGGGTATGGTCTAGTAGGGGGTGGAAAAACAGACTCCTATGGCAGATAGAGAGCCTTTCCCTCCTGCTCACACCTAGAGAGAGTCTCCTTCACTTTGGGCCCAAACAAGGAAGAGCCATCAAATGGGGTGCTGACAATGGAAGACTTGAAGGCTTCCGCAAAGAAGCATAAGCGCATCCAGGATTGTCTCCGCAGAGCTATTGCTGAACCTGCTGCTCGGCTCGATCCATCGGCTGCATAAGAAATGAGCCACATGGACAAGTTCACAATAGAATTAAGGGTGTTAAGCTGTGCCGTCACCTTCTCAAAGACAGCATCATCTGTGTTGCCCTTTAGAGCATCTCCAAGCTCTTTGAGGAGATCTCGTTGAAGACGGGTGAAATGGGTTAAATAGTTAAGCGATCTCATGGCAAATGTCGCAGAACTGAAGATGTGCTTCCCGTATCTGTCCATCATCCTAGAGTCTCTATTAGGAGGATGGACAGAGGAAAGAGGTTTCTTGACATCTCTTTCTTGGTGGCCACCGCCACCACCATGGCATCAACTGGGACTCCCTTAGTGAGAAACGTCTTGTCTTGGGGGAGGGGGGTGATAAATTTATTAGGTCTCCGAGGGATCGGTTCCATGGAATCAGGAGACTCCCATGCCCGTCGAGCAACTAAATCCATTAGTTCTTCGAAGGGCGGAGTCACCCAGGAGGTGGAGGGTTGAGACCCAAAGGCCTTCAGGAGCACCGACTCATCCTCAGTAGGGCTAACGGACTGCCAGTCACCCCTCTGCTTTAGGACTTCCAGGATATCCGCAAAGGAGATATCTTCCGAAGGGGACCGTGGGGACCCTTCTGATTCCTCTAAGTCGGTGTCTGATGTCAAAGATTCCGGAGGGGAATCTATATGCCTCCTCTTGCATAATCTCTTTCTGGGAACTTCAACAGTGGGGGCTTCTGGTGAAGTCTCAGTAGAGCAGGGGTCACCCAATGGGGGTACCTGAGGCTCTGGGACTCGACGCTTGACAGGAACGTGAAGTGTAGAGACAGAACTCTGCACTTCAGGGGAGGAAGAGGAGGGACCTGACAATGGGTGTGTCTTAAGACGACATAACCTTCCTCATGGCATTGAAGGCACCGCTGCTTCGACCAGAGGAAGCTACCAGTTCCAAGGAAGATGGAAGCCTCCCCAGAGCCGAGACAGTGGGCTCCGAACCAGAGGACGGAGCCAAGATCATCTGCGCCAAAGCCCTGAGAGGAAGGGTTGGAACAGATGCATCGGTTCGTATCCCCCCCGAAGCTGATGAGAGTGTGTCGGCTCCGAGACTATTCCAATGGAACCGAAGAAGTCAGGGTTGAAGGAGCCAAAGGCACTGGGACAGGCCTTGGCTTCACAATCATCAGATCCTCCTCCTCCGGCTCCGAAGGACCTGCTCGGCTCGGAGGAGTAGTCACAGCCAGTAGGACAGTCTCAGGCTTCAAACCCAATTGGGATGAAGCCGATAGTAATTTAGCCAATGCCGGGTTCTCTAAAAGCCTCTGCACCACCCGGTCCACATCGACATCTGAATGGGTACTCGATGAATGGGTCGAAGGAACCGAAGACGCCACCGATCGAACGGTTGGAGATGTCAGAATCTCGGAGAACGGTATCAAGACCGAGGACCGGCTCCAAGGCATCTGTTCGGTGCACAGCTCCGAAGACTTTGGAGCCAGCGACCGCGCCCTCACAGAAGGACTAGGAGCCGATGACCTGGACACCTTCGAGGACTTCGACCCCTTCGAGGACTTGGAGGTCTGGTCAGCCTTATCCAGTGAATCTTGAAAATCAGGCTTCAACAAGCCTCTATCTACCAACTTCCTTTGCCGTTCTAATAAGACCCTACTGCTGAAGGAGTGGCAGATAGAGCAATCTTCTTGGAGGTGTACTGGCCCCAAACAATAAACACAATTAACGTGTCCATCTGTAATGGACATCTTCTGCCCACAATTACACTTCTTGAAGCCAGACCTCTGTTTTTCCTTCTGATCCGCCATATTAGGAACAACAGAAGTTGTCAGAGCCCTAATCAACTTCGATCACACAAATGCACAAAAAAAAAAAAAAACAGCAATCTGCACAAACCGAACAGATATAAAGTTCTTGCGCAACCAAGGATAAGAAAAGGTTCAGTACTTCACACTATCTATATATAGATATAGGTAATAAAGATAGCACACTAACTACTACTAGTTGAATTTCAAGGGATAGGGTAGTAAGAACAAGTAAAGAACAGTAAATTTGAATGCAAACTTCAAACTGTATTGCTAAAGCAAAATGACCAAAGGCTTAGAGCAAACTGCTCTGTAATATTAATTGCAAGCTGGATTAACAAACGAAAAAAACGGCCAAAGGCCTAGAGCAAACTGCTCCGAAAATAATATGGAGTTATTTACCAACGAAAATAGAGGCTAACTGCCTAAAAATCTTATTAGAGTGTACACTAAGCGAAATATCAACTTTTTAGAAAAGAACACTTTCAAAAACTAGGTCAAAGATAAAGAATTAAATTCTACTGGCCCAAGCTCTCCGTAGACCTTGCAATCAGTTGCAGCGGCAAACTAGATCTGGGGTAGGATGGGGAGCATCATGGTATAGGGGCCTGGCTTCGAGCTATTCTGAGATCTTTAGCTAGTAAAGCGGCTGACTCGGATCCAATGGCTCGGCTCTGAACCCATGTGTATGAATAAACAACAAGATTTAACAACTTCACATTATGGTTTTCTCAATTTTTGGGCCAGACATCCTTTTATTCTTGGCTTGGCTTCTACAGACTACTGAAACCCTCATACTATTATATTAATTATATTATGTTTTTTGTTAGCTTTTTTCTCGGCTCTTTGCTTATAGGTTCACAGTAGGCTAACTACCACCAGTGCCTTTATAACCCTAGTCATGTAATCCAGCTCAGTTTTGTCCACATATATCATGGACATTTATTAGGAAGGGGTATGTTAGTTAAGAAGTTTCTAAAGGTTATTTGTATGTGGGGTACGTTAATTTGGCCATTACTGTCTGCCTCTGTCTATAAGAGATATGGGGGACAAACCTGGGATGAAAATTTCCCATCCATTAGTCCAGGTTACATGTAAACAGGGTTAGGGACAGACTCTGCTTCACATGGATGGGGAGCCTGTTCTAGAGCATGAGGATCCTCTGGGACACATATCTGTCTTGCAAACGTGTCTTATTTATGTCTTAAGTGAAATTTAAATTAAATCCTTAGATTTAGTACTTCTGATGTTGTTCAATCTGTGGATGTGCAAAAGGTCAATTACAGCTAGATCTTAGGATGCCTTGCATGTCAGGCATAGATCTCTCAGTAACCTGTTGTAGATCTAATATAGAGATAGGACTTTAAGGCAATCCATATATGACATTGTTTACAACCAGTTTTCTCTACGTATTGCATATGCCTGGTCAGGTATATGCCAAAGGGGGCATTATACTCAATGATGAGACTGAAGAGGGCTGAATAAAGTGGTATTATGACTTCCTTGGACCTGGGCACCACACCCTTACTTACAAGTTGGGCAGCACAGAATGATTTTCTTACTACCTTGGCCACATGTTGGTCAAAGGTCAGATTACTCTCTACATATGTTCCCAGATCTCTATCGGGCCAACTCTTAGGGGCATTTCATTGAAGGGTTTCAGTTTTCCCAAAAGACACTATGATGCATTTCTTGGCAATGAGTTTTAAACCGTGATTATGGCCATTGGCTGCTCCCAGAGCATCTCATCTAACAGGTCTATCAGGCCCTCCCCCTTCCTTCCCTGAACTAACTCTGACCCATGCCCAGGGTCAGTGAGGAGAAGGTACTTGGGGACATTTATGTTTCTGCTGAGGAGTGTTTTTCTATGCCCCAGATTTCCCTTCCCTTCTGTATACTTTTAACATTCAGTGCAGGATGTGCAATGGAGTGTGTTGGTGGATAAACCTGCTTCTGCAGAAATTCAGCCAATGTCCCCTCCACTCTAAGGACAATGCCCTTTGCATGTCCTTAGCCCCACTTGGACCAAACGTGAGGTGTATCCAAGTGTGTTTCCTCCCCACAAGGATCGATATGCCTACCTTACCCCTGCCAGTGTTTCAGATGCCGAAGGTGCTAACTGAACCTGGTACCTGGTCTATAGTCAGGGCTTTATCCCTCACTGCCACAGCTCTGCCTGGATGGAAGCTTAGCGTTACTGTTTATCTATACCACACTCTTAAATTTGTATTATCTTAGTTTATTGGTTCTTCTAGTGTACTGGACTTCATGTGCATTTATTTATACTGTTTTTTTAACTTGTACTTTGTTCTTGTGTGAAAAGAGTTTATGAAATAAGCACTTAAATAAATCTGAATTTGAATCTGAACCAATGACTGCTTTAAATACCAGTGTTACACAGAGACAGGACTTTTACTACTCTAAAGCAAAATGCAATTGTGTAAGGAACGGAACCAAATATAAAGCACCTCAGAAGTGAATTTAGAACATGAAAATGCCCACCTTTGGAAAAAGCAACAGATTACACAATAAACACACACGTCCTTGAGAAAGAATCCAGGACAGACTCATAATACAAGTGAAAATGGTACATTTGGTTAGGATTTAGTATTTTGCTAACCTTTTAAGACAACAGTAGAACTTGTTTTTGATCATTAGAGAGTGACAGCTAAGAAACACAGACTGCTTCTATATATGTACACTGGTAATATACCCAGCCAGTGGACATGTATGTAACAGAACAACTTAATATAATTAATCACTGTCATTTGCACCGTTAAACATACTATCTGTTTACAATCAATCAATGGCTTGAAAGCAATGAACAGACATCTGCCATGCTGACTAATTTGACACTGCTCAAGCTGCCCATTTCATAGTGTACGCCACCATCATTATCTCAGTAATACATTATTTAAATCTTCTACTGCATTTACGCACAAACTCGTCTTGCTAGTCAGTTATGTACTTTTGCAAACACACAAAACTGACATAAAAACAGAGATACGGATCTCCACAGACTGCTGGGTCAGGACCTCAGTATGCATTCTGAAATATGCTACAACATACTAATATCTAAACTAATGATTTGGGGGCAGCCTCTGAACATTTTATTGGTTCTAAGTTTTTCACTCTAACATTTCTTGCCACTGATCCTATAATGGTCTCTCACATAACTAGGGAGACAGTATACAAGTTAAGCGTGAAATAACTGATGTAAGACTTTTTGCAAGCACTTCAACAAAGGGAAGATCTAAGAACAGCAGAAGGATTTTGCAGTAGCCTTGATGATTAAACCTCAAAGTTGTTATATGAACATGTACACCCCACCTATACTATAATCAAAACTGTAATCAAAGCAGCCGATGGTTATCAGCAGATGCACACTCCTAGAACCACAAAGACTGTGAACATGGCTGGAATCTGAACTGTAGAAAAGCAACTGTTTACTCAATGCATGCCGCAGAGCTTCTTGGCTAAAATAAATACATTCGATATTGCAGTAGACAAAAAAGATACTGCTGCTAAATCAGAAAGTCATCCTTGTACTAACTGTTATACACTGCATCTCAGCTTCTTACGTTCAAACAGTAATTGTTAGCCATGCCAAGGGAAGTGTGTCAGCTGTCATGAGTGCCTCATCAAAAATATTCAGAACATGAAAATGATGGAAATGCCAGAGATTTGAGACAGCAGTAAGCAAGTCTAGGAAACAGGCAGTGGCAAAGGCTGGAATCTGATGGAATTAAATGCCCAAGGAAGACAAAGTACCTTTCTTCTTTGCAGCACAAACTGGGTATTACCACTTTTGAATAAGTTTAATATTCACGTCACATAACTATATCATCTAACAAACTACCACATTACAAATGTAGGAAGGGTGGAGGAACCAAGGGTCTGTAGCAGCTAAATGCAGAATGTTACTTTCAGAGGGCATACAGATCAGAAAGATGCCCTGTCACTAATCTCCCAACTCCCACGTGACAGTGACTTTATATTTCTTTAAAATTAATGTTAACAGTCTGCTGAACAAAGACAGCAGAGTTGCAGTTTTATCTAACACAGGGTCAACACATTTCATTTATATGATGGTAGAAGGAGACAATTTGACTATCTAGTCTACAACCAAGGAATATTTAACATTCTACTTCTCCTTTATTCCTTCATCCTCTATAATTCCTTCTTTACCGATCCTACACTCTCAGAAATGTCTTAATAGTTTCCATTTTATCAATAATTCCAGTAATCTACTCCATGCATTCACAACCCCCTTCGTGAAGAACTTTTGCACAGCTCTACAAAGTGCTGCTCAATGTCTTCCCCCCTGTACTGCTCCTGTGAATAGTGACCCTTTATAATTACCCAACATGAACTTGTACATAAATATCATTACCAGTCTCTCTCCTGAACTAGTGATAACAGCTCTAGTTGTCACAGTCTCCAGTCATACCTTTTTATCTCAGTCTCACAGCTTTGTGATTTTGATTCTACCAGATGGATGTTAATAACCTTGTACGGCTTCCAAGATGACAAAAAAATGCTTGTGATTTAAACTAACCAGGTCGGTAGAGTAGAATCAGTACTTTTTTTTCTTTTCGAGCCATTCCCTTGGAGATGCACTTCTTAATTCTCTTGCCTGGTGTCACAATGATCTTAGATGATTTCTGATGGTCTAACCCAAAAGTGAGAAACCCAAGATCCATCAGTTTCATCCCACTCAGACTGCAGGGCAGATAAAGTACTTGTCTGTCCTAAACCTTAACTGACATACTTCTGCCAGTTTTGGAAAACCTTTCTGTACTCTCCTTAGATCCTTTTCCAGTATACTTCCGTTTCACCTATCACTGTGTTAATAGCAAAGAGGATGATCTCACTGCCTTTTCATACATCTTTGAAATTAACACATTAAGAAGTGCTGTGCCTAAGACTGACCTCTGTGCTACTTGTCAAGTCATATCCCTTACTCATTACAATATCCCTCTCATCACCCTGTTTCCTACTCTTCAACTATCCACAATCCGGTATCTTAGTCTCACTCCTAATCCAATCCTTGTAGCCTTTCTAGCAGCATCCTATGCAAAAACACTACGGAAGCCCAGGTAGATCAACTCTACTGGTGTGTCCATGCCAGCATCACTTGTAACCCACTCATACAACTGATTTGGGTCTAACTGACAACTTCATCTGGCCATGACACATTAGTGTCTGTCCTTTAAAAAACCAACTAGCTGCGCTCTCAGGATTCAAATAATTAAATTTCCAGTCCTCACTGACAAACTAACCATATCTGTATATCGTGGCTTTCGCCTTCTAACCATTTTGCAGTGGTGTACTTGTGCTTTTCTGTTCTCAGGCATTTCTGCACTAGCTAGGTATCAGTTTAAGATTTCAATCAGAGAATCTGCCAGCATGTTAACCAGATTCCTGATGAGCCTGTGGCACAGCCACCTGGAACCCATATTTTGCTTTGGCTTAGGACAGATGATTCTCAAGTCACCTCATTCCTCCCTTCCTGCAGTACAAAAATGTCTCCTAATTTAATTCAACTGCAAAATGCCTTCATTGATTTGCACTGCTGAGTCTGTAAGTTCATATTTATATTAATTTTATCCCATATAATTGTTCAACTTTTTTGGGGGGGAAAATGAACATCAAACAAGAATATCTGATATAAACAGGTATACCATACAACAACTTAGGAGTCCTTTGAGTTATAAATATATCTCTTGTCTTTGTTCAGTTTCTCTATTATATATTTAGGACCACAGAAACTAGGATATTCTACAGCATTTTTTAACCAACTGTTTGCCTAAGATCAAATCTGTTCCCCTGATTACTCTATATGAAATGCTGAAAAGATCCAAATACTTCCAAACTCTCAAAAAAAGTCCACTTTCTTATTTAATTTATTCTTTCTGTAAATCTTCTTTGAACTATTTCTAAATGTCCTATGTCAGTAACAGTCAGATCACAAACCAGCAAATTATATTCTATCACGGATCTGATCATAATTATAAATACACTCTAATACCGCATGCATTGCAGTTTCCAAAGTACCCAACAGCAGGCCGGTTTATCTTAAATCTTAATCTTTGACGTGTATGTGGTACTTAAAATTCATGTCCTAACTGATTAATTTATGGATCTTGATCTTGACAAGTTTATCTGTTATTTCCAAAACCATATTCACCATCTTTATATTGCTCTATATACAATTACCAAAAGGTACGACTTTACATTTTATATAATTAAATTGTAACCCAACTTTCTTATTCCAATCTTCAATTTCTACTAAATACATATCCCATATCCTCTTGATCAAATACTGCAGCCCCTAACTTACACTTGTCTGTATATATAATAAGCCAGAATATTTAACTGAAGAAGGCATGTCTGCCAAAACAATATTATTTACATTTACTGTTACTTTATTATTCATGTTATTTATTATTAACCATTATTTAATACACATTGAATAATATTTATTTAATGGCATTTGTTTACTGGGATAGTCCACTGGGTAAAAAGAGCCCAATTTCAGTGGAGGACCAGGGAGAAAAGCTTCAGTAGAATTAAAAGTAAATAAAAACAAAACATGAACAATTAGTAAAATGATACACAGTAAGTAAAAAGAATAAGCAAGCAAACCTCACGAAAATATTAGACATACTGAAAGCAAAGCTATTTCAAAATTATGAAATGCACATGATTAACCAAATATATGGAAATTAATTTCTAGGAAATATGGAGGTAGAACAAAAGTAGAAGTACAATTGTTCACAGCGAATATTACGGAGTAAAATAGTGATGAGGCTTTAGACTAGAGTGCTGGGGCTACAGAGGGAAATATTATAGGCATATATACCTACAGATATACAGGTACAGTATACTAGGTACATAAACATATAGAGGAATAATGTGCCCCAACAGTGAGCTCTGTGGATCTCCCCTTAACTTTTTCCAAGTCAACTGATGCCCATGCAATACTATAACACTATTCACTATTAAACAACCAATTAGTCAACCTTAAGAATGAATTTAGGCAGATGATTTTCAGTCTTTGTATACTCTGTTTATGTATTAACTGGCTGAAAGCTTTAGACACATCTAGGTAAATTGCTACAGGTTTTATCCACATCTTTTAATTTACAGACTTTTTTTGAAGAACTTTATTTGCCCAGGAAGGATAGCTCTACTTTTGATAAAGCCATATTGACTGTTACTCATACTTGAGGTGTAAACACCTTCATCTTCTAACACAAAATAAATATAGTTAGGGCGATGCACAGCTCACAGCAAATATGTCCAAAACATCCAACGATCATCAAGACATCAAGAACTGGAACGTGTAGAACATAGTTCAATCACATGAAGCAGTAGACAAATCCGTAAAGGATAAAAACATGATTTATTCCAACGATAGAACACAGAGTTAGCGCTTTCACCTTTCGGCTTCTTCAGACTCAATGGAAACGCTAATAGAATTAAACTATTAACACATTAAATAAATAATTAATATCCTGTTTAAAATATCAAACATAGGTAAGAATGACCAACAACATTCTACAAAATGCAGCTAAACCATAAAATAAATACAATAAATGATCTGCATATAGTAAGCACTGAATAAAATACACAATATCCTACAACTACAAGAAAAAACTAGTATGGTGCGTATACTAACAAGATCTACACATGAAAACACACAAAATGTGTAAAAGGCATATAAGTAGTGCACCAGAATTAGCTGTGATGTTAATCCCAGGAAGATGTCAGCAGAGATACCTAAAAATAAGCTAAAAAATTCAAAGATATATACAATAGGTGAAGACATTAAATAAAGCTTTTGCCTCATATTTGAATAATTGTACTGATTATCTTAAATTTAGTTACGAAATGTCTTATACCAAGATACCTTTCCTTGATGTTTACGTTGAGAAACTTACCAATGGATTTATCAATACTGGGGTTTACAGGAAACCCTGTCACAGAAATTCCATTTTACATCGCCATAGTATGCACCCTGGATTTGTTTATAATAATATAGTTAAAGGGCAGAGTATGAGGACTTCTAGGTATAATCCTACTGAAGTTGGTTTTCTTGATGATTTATCGGATTTAGATCATACACTCGCCTTGCGGGGATATAAAACTACCAATATCTTGAGTGGGATGGATGGACTTATTGAGTTGAGATCTGGAGTAGCTGCCCCATATTTTTCAGACAGTCATTTGTTGAACAACCTGTCCGATCCTCCCACTGATATTGTACACAAACCAGATAGTCATCCTGCGTTTTCGACATTTTATACTAAAGATATTGGTATGATCAAAGATATAGTGAGAACACATTGGGACATTCTCATGGTCGATCCACATATTAAAGGAGTTATTAAAGGAGTTATTGGTGATGTTCCACAGTTCAGATAAAAGAATAAGAGAAACATCAAGAGATTACTCTGTGATAAACACACCATCACCCCCTTGTGAGACTCAAACCCTGATATAAACACACACAGGTTCATCGATTAGTACTAAGTTAACTGCCCTTGTGAGCCATTTTATGCCTAATCAATTATTTGTAAGTCAAACATCTTAACCATTAGGCCACCCTCCCAACAATTATAAATGATTTTATAATGACTCCATATGGAACCAGGAAGTGTGGGAAATGCAATTTTTGCAGTTTCATTAATTCTGATGATACTTTCATACATCCTGTTACTTTAGTTTCTTATCAATTTAAGGTCAGAGGTGATTGTATGTCTAGGGATTTAGTGCATCTAGCTTCTTGTAACACCTGCTTGTCTTTTTATATAGGTAAGACGAACAGGTGTTTGAGGGACAGGATGCGTGAACACCTATACAACATTAGAGTAAAGAAGAAGACCAATGCATTAGCCAAACACGTGTTGGATACAGATGACACCCACGTGTTTAATTTCAGGATCATGGAAA